>NW_027508801.1:265000-375000 GCF_051911475.1 Siphateles boraxobius | reverse complement strand
ATTATGCTGTATGAGTATGGTAATGATTCAGTACAATAGTATATATAACATATCAGGGTATTTCCATCTGACACCATCAATGTACCATGCTAATACCTTGTTTTTTTGTTGTTGTGGATATGTACTATGGTAATACGATGGCATTCTTTAAAGTACCAGCCAGGAAAATATAATGGTATATGATTATGGTAATTGTTACCATTGTATACAAATACAATATCATGGTATTTAGACCAGACACCATCGCTGTACTATGCTATAACCTTGCTTTGCATTACGAATATGAACCATAGTAATTTATCATGGTATTTTTTGAAGTAATAGGTATTTGTTATATGAATACGATAATGATTCCGTCCCATGGTTAACGTTATATATATATATAAACTATACCATGGTATTTCCAACTGACACCATCGCTGTAACTCACCCTGAAACCCAGCGTTACATCTTTGTTAAGGTCATCGTGACTCACCATACACCTCCAGCGCTTTATCCTCCATCTTCTTGCTCCTCTTGTCAGAAAGTCGCGTGAGGATCCAGACTCGGTTCAGTAGTCCGAACACGAGCTCCATGACCCGGTCCGGTCCATCGCCATTGCTTCAACGGTCACGCGCTTCCGCGTTCACACAGAGTCAGACCAGAGCGATCAACAGCCGAGCAGAGAACCGCCCGTCTGGTTTTAACGGTCATCGACATTTTTTTATTTTCACTTTTTTCACATACATGTATGTACATTAAAACACTATACTTTGTATAATATTTCCTTGGCATCAAATTACAAGAAACTAGTTAACGCTGTTGTGAGGGTGTTTCTGGCGTGGACATCTTTTCTCTCTTCCGACTGCCGTTATCAATCTTCTATTTTTTTTCTCTTTTAAAAAAAACAACAACTGTGAAAACAATATTGTGGAGTTTTTCTTTTGCTATTTGAGCAAATGGAAACACAGATAATTATTTAATGTAATCTCTCATTTTCGTTAAAATTATTATTAATATAAAAGTCATAATTATCGAAATCGTCATAAAATCGAAATTATGACTCACTTATTACCTTTATGTCATTGTTTCGATTTAGTACGTCATAATTTCGGCTTTTCATCTCATAAATATGAATCAGTATGTCATAGTTTAACTTTACATGTCCTAATTTCGATTTCATATGTCATAATTTCGACTTTTCATCTAATAAATACAACTTAGTACGACATATTTTGACTTTTCATGTCATAATTAAATATTATTTGCAAAATAAAAAATACGTAGAGGAAATAGGTGCTGTGTTTGATTGGTTTTCCTGCCGTTCACGTGATGAGCATGTGATAATCAGCTGGGGTTTGTTTGGATCATGGAGGCTGATGTTTTGACTTTAGAACGAACGCTTTAGCTTTGTTTTTTTCATCTCGATTGTCTCTTGGTTTGTGTTTCCTGATGAAGGATGTGTGTTATTCCTGAGTGACTGACAGCGGTTCGAGATGCTGCAGGTGTTGAGCAGGGCAGAGGCGCCGCTGGAGGTGGACCTGCTGCCGGACACTGGTGTGTGTGCAGGTGTTGAGGACTCAGGTGTGTGTGCAGGTGTTGAGGACACAGTGAGGGTCAGGCTCAGTAAAGGCCCGTCAGTGCTGTGCTGTCTGAATGCTGGAGGTGAAGTGACCGTGAGGAACATCTCTGAGAGCAGCAGATCCTCACACACACTACAGCACTCCTGCACTGAGTGAGTCTTTCACGGAAAATACTCTTAAAATGTAATCGTTATGCATTTAGTATAATGTAACATTGCAGCAGTATATGTCATCAGGGTTCGTACAAGGTGCTTAAAGTATTTTAACTTTGACTTTTTGACATGTAAGTCCTGGAAAACCCTTGTAAACAGTCATATTTATGTAAAGGTACTTGAAAAGCGCTTGAATTATTGAACGACAATATGTGAAATTAGTGATTAATTTTATCGCTAAAACATTTTTTTTCACACAAAATGAACGCTGCAGCCCATCTGATATAGGTATAAAGACATTTTCCATGGCTATGAGTGCGATATTGCTCATAAATATCCCAGTATATGATACATCTTTAAGGAAAGCTATATCTTTTATCATAGTATCCTTTCAGTGGTTAAAGTTACCGCAGTCAATGCATGTGCTGCACTTTATTTGTACCATTTTGTTTTATTTGTTTATTTTTGTTTATCTATTTACCTTTTTAGAATTTGAAAGATAATAAAAAATATTGTTTGATAAGTGAGATCTCTGGTTGAAGTCCTTGAAAACCAAAAAAGAAGTGCTTAAAACATCCTTGAAAGGCCTGGAATTTCATTTTACAGTGTCTCTACGAACCCTGTGTCATATTTAAAATTTTTACCAATTCTGTTGTTGTTAAATCACGTAAACTGCAATCAAGTGTGTATATATCAATCTAACTATATTTTATATAATATAATCTCTCACTCACTCTCTCTCTCTCTCACACACACACACACACTTTCTCCCTTACTCGCTCGCTCACTCACTCACTCACACACACACACACACACTTTCTCCCTTACTCGCTCGCTCACTCACTCACACACACACACACTTTCTCCCTTACTCGCTCGCTCACTCACTCACACACACACACATACTCACTCACTCTCTCTTACACACTCACTGACTCACACACTCACTCTCTCTCTCTCTTACACACTCACTCACTCTCTCTCTCTCTTACACACTCACTCACTCTCTCTCTCTCTTACACACTCACTCACACACTCACTCTCTCTCTCTTACACACTCACTCACTCTCTCTCTCTCTTGCACACTCACTCTCTCTCTCTTACACACTCACTCTCTCTCTTACACACTCACTCTCTCTCTTACACACTCACTCTCTCTCTTACACACTCACTCTCTCTCTCTTACACACTCACTCTCTCTCTCTCTTACACACTCACTCTCTCTCTCTCTCTTACACACTCACTCTCTCTCTCTTACACACTCACTCACTCTCTCTCTCTCTTACACACTCACTCTCTCTCTCTCTTACACACTCACTCACTCTCTCTCTCTCTTACACACTCACTCTCTCTCTCTCTCTTACACACTCACTCTCTCTCTCTCTCTTACACACTCACTCACTCTCTCTCTTACACACTCACTCACTCTCTCTCTCTTACACACTCACTCTCTCTCTCTCTCTCTTACACACTCACTCTCTCTCTCTCTCTCTCTTACACACTCACTCTCTCTCTTACACACTCACTCTCTCTCTTACACACTCACTCTCTCTCTCTCTCTCTCTTACACACTCACTCACTCTCTCTCTTACACCCTCTCTCTCTCTCTTACACACTCACTCTCTCTCTCTCTCTTACACACTCACTCACTCTCTCCCTCTTACACACTCACTCTCTCTCTCTTACACACTCACACTCTCTCTCTCTCTCTTACACACTCTCTCTCTTTTACACACTCTCTCTCTCTTACACACTCACTCTCTCTCTCTCTTACACACTCACTCTCTCTCTCTCTTACACACTCACTCACTCTCTCTCTCTCTTACACACTCAATCACTCTCTCTCTCTCTTACACACACACACTTTCTCCCTTACTCGCTCGCTCACTCACTCACTCACACACACACATACTCACTCACTCTCTCTTACACACACACTCACTCTCTCTCTCTCTTACACACTCACTCACTCTCTCTCTCTCTTACACACTCACTCACTCTCTCTCTCTCTTACACACTCACTCACACACTCACTCTCTCTCTCTCTTACACACTCACTCTCTCTCTCTCTTGCACACTCACTCTCTCTCTCTCTTACACACTCACTCTCTCTCTTACACACTCACTCTCTCTCTTACACACTCACTCTCTCTCTCTCTTACACACTCACTCTCTCTCTTACACACTCACTCTCTCTCTTACACACGCTCTCTCTCTCTTACACACTCACTCTCTCTCTCTCTCTTACACACTCACTCTCTCTCTTTCTTACACACTCACTCACTCTCTCTCTCTCTTACACACTCACTCTCTCTCTCTTACACACTCACTCTCTCTCTCTTACACACTCACTCTCTCTCTCTTACACACTCACTCACTCACTCTCTCTCTCTTACACACTCACTCACTCTCTCTCTTACACACTCACTCACTCTCTTTCTTACACACTCACTCACTCTCTCTCTCTTACACACTCACTCTCTCTCTCTCTTACACACTCACTCTCTCTCTTACACACTCTCTCTCTCTCTCTTACACACTCACTCACTCACTCTCTCTCTCTTACACACTCTCTCTCTCTCTCTTACACACTCACTCTCTCTCTCTTACACACTCACTCTCTCTCTTACACACTCACTCACTCTCTCTCTCTTACACACTCACTCTCTCTCTCTTACACACTCACTCTCTCTCTTACACACTCACTCTCTCTCTTACACACTCACACTCTCTCTCTCTTACACACTCTCTCTCTTTTACACACTCACTCTCTCTCTCTCTTACACACTCACTCTCTCTCTTTTACACACTCACTCTCTCTCTCTCTTACACACTCACTCTCTCTCTCTCTTACACACTCACTCACTCTCTCTCTCTTACACACTCAATCACTCTCTCTCTCTCTTACACACTCACTCTCTCTCTCTTACACACTCACTCACTTACTCACTCTCTCTCTTACACACTCACTCACTCTCTCTCTCTTACACACTCACTCACTTTCTCTCTTACACACTCACTTACTCACTCTCTCTCTTACACTCACTCACTCTCTCTCTCTTACACACTCACTCACTCTCTCTCTTACACACTCACTCACATACATACACACACACATACTTTCTCACTCACTCACTCACTCACTCACTCACTCACTCTCTCTCTCTCTCTCTCTTACACACTCACTCACACACTCACTCACTCACTCACTCACACACATACTTTCTCTCTCACTCACTCACTCACTCACTCACTCACTCACTCACTCACTCACTCACACACATACTTTCTCTCTCACTCACTCACTCACTCACTCACTCACTCACTCACACACATACTTTCTCTCTCACTCACTCACTCACTCACTCACTCACTCACTCACTCACTCACTCACACACATACTTTCTCACTCACTCACTCACTCACTCACTCACTCACTCACTCACTCACTCGCTCACTCACTCACTCACTCACTCACTCACTCTGTTGTTTTGCTGTTGAGTTTCCTGTGGGAGGATCTGTCAGACCCCGGTGGTCGTGATGTGAAGCCGAAGCTGCTCCTGCTGGACTCTCGGTGCGGTCTGAGACTGTACGAGCTGAACCCTCAGGATCAGGTTCTGCTCGTGTGTGAGACGCCTGCAGACTCGCTGCTGCGCTGCCTTCAGGACAAACACCCCGGTGAGAGAACACACACACACACACACACACACACACACACACACACACACACACACACACACACACACACCTTCACATTAGTGCTATATTTCTTTTTATCTCCCAAGCATGACTGTGTGTTAACCACATTTTCTACTGATTGAGAGAGTAGATGCTGCAGTGGATTGACTTATAATGCACTATTTTACTGTCATGAGTGAATATTGTAGAATTTTTTTATAAACATTTAGTGTGTAATGTTGCTGTTTGAGCATAAACAACATCTGCAAAGTTACGACGCTCAAAGTTCACAGCAAAGGAAGATATTTGCTTTTATCGTTTTTTAAGGACTACAACAAACGGCAGATAGGGACTACACGAGCTTCCTCTCGGGTTAGTGACATCACTAACCCTAAAATTTACATAAACCCCGCCCCCGTGAACACGCCACAAAGGGAGTGAGTCAAACCCTGCGTCTCAATGTCCTAAACAGTGTTTGAGATTAGAATAAGTGTGTCCTAAAGTATAGTGTGTTGAAAAGAGTATGCCAGAAGATCCGTGCTCATTATAACAGCTAATATTACCCACAATCCATTGCGATTAGGAGGAGGAACTCCACTAGTGAAAAAGCATTAAAAACAACAAAACATGCGCGACCGATGGTGAGAGGTTCAGATAAAGGTTTGAGTGACTAATCAAAGTTGAACCTGATATAAAAAATATTTATTTAATGTTATCCGTGTTATATTTCATCTGCAATAACAATGTGGACTTTTATAAAGATCCGTTTGGCCATTAACTTTTAAATGCATCATTATGCGTTGATATAAGGAGAGTCTCTGCATGAAAGACACGCGACTGCAGATAATCGTGCTTCTGCTTTTCTTTTCGATACGGTTGAAAATTAAATGAAATGTGGATGATTTTATCTGTGAAAAGATGATTGACAGGTCAGTTTATAGTGACAGGATGATCGAGAGCAACTGTTAAACACAATTATATGACGAGAATTTTAGGGCGTAGTATAAGTAGGCGAATTGAGACGCAGCACATGTTGAGAAGAGGTGATCGGAGTTCCACACACACACACACACACACACACACACACACACACACACACACACACACACACACACACACATTAGGCTTGTTCGACTTGAACCGGCGCTGCACAGACCGATCGGTTGATGACATCAAAGTACCGCGAGAGCTATTCAAAAGCATAAGGAGCCGTCTGCTCTCTAATCGCTCTCGCGGTACTTTGATGTCATCAACCGATCGGTCTGTGCAGCGCCGGTTCAAGTCGAACAAGCCTACAAGCTCTTGAAGCTCCGCCCCCTGTGCCGGGAGCAGCAGCTCATTTGCATTTAAAGGGACACACACCATCCCTTTAAACCTGTGTGATCACACACTCTCCTCCTCAGATGTGTGTGAGCTGCACTCTCTCTCTCCGCTGAGCTTCACTGATGGTGTGTGTGTTCTGCTGGTCAACACTTCTGTCCTGCTGACGCTGCGCTGGGCCGACGAGACCTCGAGCCTCGACACACACTCCTCCTGTCGCCTCGACACACCGATCCCGACGGGGGAATCCTGTGTGGATCACCGGCTCTGTCGGGGAACGCTGTTCCTCCTGCTCAGCACTGGACTCACGTGTATCCTTCAGTCACACACACATTACAGTCTCTGAACCAGACGTGCTGCAGCTTTCAGATGGTTGAGGTTTATTAAATCTATAGAACATATTTTTATCGTAATTGCACAAAAAATAAAGTTCAGTCTGACATGCACAGCACAAGTCTGTCATATCGGCTACATAAAATTATAAGGAAAACATTATAATTGTGTGTTTGAGACGTGGCTTTTAGTGGTGAGACTTTTGTTTTTGTAATCAGGCTCTCAAAAATTATATAAAAATTCGGATTTAGATTTGTCGGCCAATATATCGGTTATCGGCTTTCAAATATAAAGAATTATCGGTATCGGCCAAAATGTTCATAGTGGTGCATCTCTAGTATATACTTATTATTATTATTATTATTATTATTATTATTACTGTTATTATTACATTTATAAAACATATTCTTAAGACAGAGAGAAACTACAGTCCTTTGAACCAGACGTGCTGCATTTCACCTTTGAGAGGGTTGAGGTTTATTTATGGACTATAAAACATATTTTTATTGTAATTGTACATACATGAATCAATCTAGAAGATAATTAAACAAGGCTTGTAAAACACCAAAATTAAAAATATTTTTTTATATTTTTTTTAACCTTTTTATTTTGAAGTGAAAATTCAATATAACATAATATATACAAATATTTTTTTAAAAATCTTAAGTATCCCAAACTTTTAAATTATATTAAATAATTAATGTAATATAATATATATATTTTTTTAAATCTTAAGTATTCCAAATTTAGAAATTATATTAAACAATTAATATAATGTAATTATATACACACACTACTGGTCAAAAGTTTGAAATCATTTTTATGTTTTTGTATGTTATATACTGTATGTCTCATGCTCACATGCATAGTACAATTCAAAGATTTCATTATATTTCAATTTTTTTAAATTATTTGCAAAAAAAACGCTTTTTTTTTATTCTCAGTGGTTTTAAAGGCAGGACAAAAAAACTACCAAAATACTTTTTATTTATTTATTTTGTGACTGTTAAATGAATGTCTCTTTTTAAATGTGTATAACTGAGATGACTTTGATTGGTTTAGCCCGTGAGCTGTGTGTTCTTTGACGCTGTGTGTCAGACGTGCTGGACGGCACTGACGGGAAGCTCCTGGCGACGGTGGACTTTCCCTTATACTGCGGTTCATCAGTCGTTTCTCCATCCGTCTCCTTCTGTCTGATCCAGATCTCACATGACCTCAGTACAGCGGTGACCGTGACCCGGCAGAACCAGGCCCTCGCCCTCGACCTCAACCACTACTTCCGGTGCGCCTTATACATGATCGCATGTTCAATTCTGCTATTAATATTATACAGTACTGTAGAGACTATTTTCATAATCTGAAAACCACACGCGCACCGGAGGGGAAAACAATCCAACCGTCTCATTTGACTTTGTATTGCGAGAAGTATATCCCTCCTTTTCATTTCTGTCTAAAAGCTGCTATGTGATAGGGTGTACAGCAAACACATAAATATGTTTTTTTTTAAGCTGTCGACTCTAAAAAAACAGCGTTTAAAGGACAATTCCGGCCAAGAATGAACCTGGGCTAAATAACACATGGGTACCGAGTTGACCGTTCTCTGGGATGCGTTTCATGATAATCGGATGTACCCGGTTTTAACGTTAGTTTTAGTTTAACCACAGATTAGCTTATAACGCTAGTGTATGGGGATTCGAATAAGTACAAATAAAAATCGCTAGTTAACACCACTAACAAGGCTCAAAATAGCCCCACACTAACACGCTAGCATAATGAGGGTCACTACCTGCAAACCGATATTGTTATATTAACAATATCACTGAACACGTGGATACTTGCATAAACAAAAGAGTGACCTGAAAAAATATGTAATATAGTAATATATGTAACATAACATAATAATATGATATGATGTAATATAATATAACATAATATTATATAATATCATATCATATATATTTTTTTAAGTATTCCAAGTATTCCCTTCTTAATTATATTAAACAATATAATGTAATGTAATCTTATATAATCTTGTGTGTGTGTGTGTGTGTGTGTGTATAATCTTGGATATATGTATGAATTTATTATATATCAAATTACATTTAGTCGCTTCTTTATAGTAATATTATTATTATTATATTTTCTATTTCTAAACTGCAAAATATATTCCAGATTTATTCCTTATTGTTTTTTCCCGCATCTGATTATTGTTATTTCATTTATTTGTTTACTTTATATAAATACGGTATAATATTAAGAACAGTATTTAATAGGTAAATACTATTTGCATATAGTAGTTTAATTGCATATTGAATACTACTTTTAATATTATACTGTACTATAAAAATGTATAAAATGAATAATATAAATGTAAAGATAAGCATCTTGGATATGTGTATCCATTAGTAACATTGCAATCAATTTCAGCTTTATATTATTGTTATTATTATATTTTTTATTGTTGTCAAATATCATGAATTAAACTGCAATTTCCAGATCTATTCCCTATTGTTTTTTCAGGATGTATCCAGATCACTTATATTGTCGCGCTGCTCCTAATCCACCGTTTCTCAGCCCCACTGAATCATGTGATCAGGACAGCATCGCAAGCTCCGCCCACAGCCTGACCATACTGGATAAACCCTTTCAAACAGACAGGTACTATATGTGTACTATATGTTTTATATTGATATTTATACGTCATCTGAAAGCTGAATACATAAGCTTTCCATTCATGTATGGTTTGTTATGATAGGAGAATATTTGTCAGAGATACAACTATTGAAAATCTGAGTGTGCAAAATAATCCAAACATTGAGAAAATCGCCTTTAAAGTTGTGCATTTATGTTCGCGATTTTGCTGCATTCACTCACAATAATAAATTTCTTATATATTTACGGTAAGAAATTTACAAAATATCTTCATGGAACATGATCTTTAACTTAATATCCTAATGATTTTTGGCAATAAATACAAATTTATAATTTTGACCCATACTATGTATTGTTGGCTATTGCCATAAATACACCATTGCGACTCGTGACTGGTTTTGTGGTCCAGGTTCACATATAAATCTGACTTCATTCTTTATAATGCATAAGGCATATTGTTACACCCCGTCTAGGCAACATGAAAGATTCAGAAATTTGCAGGGAATTAGAACAAAGGTCTATTTATTTACTTAATTTGGGACTTTTCTGACTAGGCCAAAATAACAAACAAAACAACCTTGTCTTTACCTCTTTCCTAAACCATAATGCAACACTCTCATTCCAGGCTTCATTTCCCGGGACCTTTTAAATGTGTCCAGGTCCAAAGAATTTATTTATTTAAACAAGCATTTATATAAATATTTAGGAATTTAATTATTTATTAAAACATTTTGTATGTATATTATACGTATTTTTATTCATTTATGAATTTAAGAATTCATTTTAATTATTTATTTTAGCAGTTATTTTACCATTTATTCAAGCGTTAAGCATTTATTTAAACATTTGCAGAATTAAACATTTATGTATTTATTTAAACATTAGCATTTATGCAAATACTTATTTAAGCAATTATTTGTCCATAATAATTCTTTCATAATTTTTTTTTGCATTTATTCAAGCTTTTTTATTTAAGCATTTGTTTAAACATTTATGTATTTAAGAATTTATTAATTTATTAGAACAAAGGTCTATTTATTTACTTAATTTGGGACTTTCCTAAACCATAATGCAACAGTCTTACTCCGGGCTTCATTTCCCGGGCCGTTTAAATGTGTCCAGGTCGTGGGAGTCGCGTTTGTCGTTGCTGTATAGTCGCTGTAAAGGCCCGGGTCGCCTGGGTCGCAGGTTCCCCTGGTTCAGAGACTTCACACACATCGAGTGCCGTCGGGCGGCCGCCACTGCCCAACTCTCCCAGTCCTCGGTGAAGCCAGGGGGCGCTGTGACGTGTTTCACCGTGCCGGAGAGAGCCACGCCGACGGGCCTGAACGTGTCCGAGTTCTCGGCGCTGGTTACGTTCGTTTCTCCTGCGAACGCAAACACGGTTCTGGCCTACTGGGATCTGGAGGCTCAAAGCGTCACGTACCAGCGGTCACACGCTCCTGCCGTTCCCGTCCAGAGATCTGACGACGAACACCTGTGTCTGTTACTGAAGGGTGAGATGCTTATCTGACCTCTGACCTTATGCCACGTATCAAAATATTACCTGTTTTTATTTTAAATGCACTGGCTGTAATGTTGATCATCGATTTCTTTAGAACATCAGCGCAAAATTCAAGAAAATTAAGCCTATTTTAGGACCACCAATTTTAAACAACATTTTTCTCCCCAAAAGTCTTTTTTGTAAAAAAAATGCTGTAAGGCTATGAGCATATGTTTATTTAAGCATTTATTTTTTTTAGAATTTTATTTAGAGATGCAAAAAGCAGCAATACACAAAAATACACAGCAATGACCTTAAACGTACAGTATGCACAAGAAAACAACAATATGTCCTAACATCGTAACATCATTTATTTAAGCATTTATTTAAACATTTACAGTGAGTATTTATTTAAACATTTATGTATTTATTAATTTAAACAAGCATTTATATAAATATTTAGGCAAAAATTTATTTATTAAAGCATTTTGTATGTATATTATACGTATTTGTATTCATTTATGAATTTAAGAATTTATTTAAATTATTTATTTTAGCATTTATTTAACCATTTATTCAAGCGTTTTTTAAGCATTTATTCAAACATTTGCAGTATTAAACATTTATGTATTTATTTAGTTATTCATTCATTTATTAGGCATTTATTTAAAAATGTATTTAAACATTAGCATTTATGCGAATATGTATTTAAGCAATTATTTATCCATAATAATTCTTTCGTTATTTTTTTAGCATTTGTTCAAGCTTTTTTATTTAAGAATTTATTTAATCGTTTATTTAAACATTTACAGTATTAAACATTTATGTATTTAAGAATTTATTAATTTATTTAGGCATTTATTTAAACATAAACATTTATTTAAATATTTATTAAGGCATTTATTTATCCATTAAAGCATTTTTGTTCATTTATGCATTTAAGAATTATTTAAAGAAATATTAAATATTTTTTTATTTTTTTAGCATTTATTCATTCATTTATTTAAGCATTTTTAAAGCATTGTAATATTATTTGTACTTCCTTTTAAATATGTATGACATATTTTTGTATTTATAATATAAAAAAAAACATCTGAGAGTATTCATGAAATTACTAATATGGCTTAATTTTTTTTATGCAAAATATATATATTTTTTACATTCTTTAGTACAATTAGGTTAATGTGAACTGGTCATTCAGCTGGTATATAAATAAGATTTGATAGTGTGCTTACAAAATATACTGTGATGGTGCGATGGTTCACTGACTGTATTACCATGTTACATTGAGTGTATATCATGTTACTGAATGATAATCATTTTGTGTGTGTGTGTGTGTGTGTGTGTGTGTGTGTGTGTGTGTGTGTGTGTGTGTGTGTGTGTGTGTGTGTGTGTGTGTGTGTGTTTTAGCGTCGGGTCTGTCCGTGGTTCTGTTCTGTGTGACGCAGGAGGAACTGTTAAACCGGCTGATGGTTTTTGGCACCGCTGGTACGGTCGACTCACTCTGCCATCTGAACGCATGGGGACGCTGTTCAATACCCATACATGCCCTACAGGTACACACACACACACACACACACACACACAAACTATGACATTTAATGTAAATATTATTTATGAAACTCAGAGAAGAAGGTGTTAATGAGGACCTATTCTGCTATCTTTATCTTTCTTTGGTGTGTAATGTTGCTGTGTCTCTGTGTTTCTGAACTCATTGTATCTTGAGTTCCTCCCGGGAACGAACACGTCACAATATTCCTCATTATAATAATTAATACACAGAATAAAGGGGCTTGGCTTGCTTGAGTTAGTTAGTAGTGTGTTAAACTGGCGGTTATTGTAAGGTGCGGGACGTTTCCCAAACACACTCGAAGCGCTCGACCAATCACAACACACTGCTCCAGCCGACCAATCGGAGCACAGTGTGCTTTTCAGAAGGAGGGGCTTCATAGAGACAGGAAGTAAACAGAGCGTTACTGACAGACTGGGAAGAGAGGAGCCGCAACAATGGAGAATATGAGGAAAATAATCAACATTCAAGCAGGAAAACCTGTTCTAGTAGAGACTAAAACATCAAGACTTAGAGCTGCACGATTATCACAAAAATCATAATTGCCGATTATTCCCTTGAAATTGTAATTGCGATTGTTAATTACGATTATCACAATTTACATTGAATATATATAAGCATATTATAATACATGTTTACACAAAAATAGTTAACACACACACACACACACAAGTACTGTCCCCCTTTACTCAACATACACATAAATTGTAAGAATGACTAATAGTAAAGACTACTAATAGATAAACATTAGGACTATGCTAAAGCAATTAAATAGCAGTCCCAAACTAGTTTTTGTTAATACAATGTAGATATGAGCCACCACAGTCATTTAAAAATATAAAAAATAACAAAGTGAAAATAAAGTGGCATTTTGGGGTAATGGAAAGGACAGGATGCAAATCCTTCTCAGCTAACACGTGATTTATTGGTATTTTACTTGTTTTTCGTGACTTACTAATTTACATTGTAACGACATTGCTCGTAGTTTCTTTTGCACTTTATACAGTGAAGCGATACACAGCGCGCGCCGCCGCATTTGCGCGTGCAATTGAAGAGTGCGCGACAGTAAAGTCCGTTTTTCTGAGGTGAAAGTCTTTTTTATTTCAGCGTACACTTACGTCACTGACTGGTGTGTCATATTGCGCTGGGTTTTCTGAAGTAGTCGTGATTCGCCTCTCATAACATAATTATGCTCTAAACACACACACGCAGAGTGGATTTTCTTTTGTAATCGCAGCTTTGAACGATTACGTAATCGTGGCATCCGTAATCGTAATCGCGATTAGAAATTCGATTAATTGTGCAGCCCTATCAAGACTGTAAAAGGGGCATAATAGGTCTTAAAGAAACACAAGGCTGTTTGTTGTGGTGTTTTTATTGTTTAAAGTGCCTAAAACCCTTTTAATCATGGTTCACACAACCTGTCTGAAATGTCAGTAAGTCTATATGAATATGTGAATATGATGTTCATTCATTTCAGGCCGGCCTCAAGAACCATCAGCTGGATACGGTTGATTTCTTTCTGAAGAGTAAGGAGAATATCCTGAGCCCCCCGTCTGGGTTTGTTCTGCCCGATCAAACGCCGGTCGTCTCGACCCAAACGCAGCTGAGGAGTAAGACACTCGCTTTAATGAGATCTGATCCTAACCACCTTCTCCACCCTCTGCTCATTAAACGATCTGAAGAAGTCTTCTCTCAGATCTGACAGGTTATTAAAGGGCAGGAGAAACGACGTAAAGCGTCTTTAATGGGCCTCTTATTTTAGCTCATGACCTCAGTGATTGGATCTCATGAAATATGAAATAGGTAATTTTTCAGTCACAAAAAAGTAAAAGCAAAACATTAAATTTACGACAGATATATTTAAAATATATATAAAAATAATATTATATAATTAGAAATCCACAATATATCGGCCACCATATCGGTATCGGCCGATACATGTTCATTTTTAATGTTATCGTTATCGGTCCAATAAGAACATTTGGCTGATATATTAAAGCTGATAAATAATGTATTATTTCCTTCAGCTGAGACACTTCAGATGCGCACTGTTGAACATGATGGCTTTGAATTGCTTGAAATATGATTGGAATCACTTCAAAAAAAGGAAAATACAGTTCATTGCAACATGTGCAGCGCAAGTCTCTCATATCAGCTTCATAAAATTATTAGAACAACATAATTGTGTGTTTGAGACATGGTATTTAATGATGAGACTTTGGTTTTTGTAATCAGGTTCTCAAAAATTATATAAAAAATTTGGATTTCGATTTATCGGCCAATATAACGGTTGTCGGCTTTCAAATATAAAGAATTATCGGTTATCGTATCTGCCAAAATTTTCATATCGGTGCATCTCTAATTATACTAAATAATATTAGAATGATTTCTGAAGGATCATGTGACACTGAAGAATAAAGTAATGATGCTGAAAATTCAGCTTTGATCACAAAAATAAATTACATCCTAAAATATATTCACTTAGAAAAAAGTTATTTTTGAATTGTAATAATATGTCACTGTTTATACTGTATTTTCGATCAAATGAATGCAGCCTTGGTGAGCAGAGGGAGACTCTTTCACAAACATTAAACAGTCGTAATTATTCCACACTTGTGTGTGTGTGTGTGTGTGTGTGTTGGTGTGTGTGTGCACGTGTGTTGGTGTGTGTGTACCTACTAAACTATATTTTTGGGACAAATTTGTACCGTTAAGAGACCAAAACCTGAAAAACTCTCCAAAAACCTCCCTTTACGGGCGTCCTCATCTGTAAATATGTGTCTAAAAATAAAGTAATTCAGTTTTTATATATATATGTATAAAAATGCAGAAAGTTTTCTGTGATGGGCAGGTTTAGGGGTAGGGTTAGTGTAAGGGAATAGAATATACAGTATAAAAACTATCATTGTCTATGGAATGTCCCCGTTTAGATAGCTAAGTAAATGTGTGTGTGTGTGTTTCAGATGTTCTGGCTCTGTGTCCGGCACTGGATCTGCTGCGTTCTGCTATACGGGACACACACACAGAAGCCCAGAGTCATCAGTTCTGTGAACAACTGCTGAGCATCACGCTGACCTTCCTCAACACACAAACCAAAGTCCTCCTCACCAGCACACACGGTAACACACACATGCCGTCTCAGAGAAGTGAGCGCTTATTCAGTGACCTGAAACTGAAACTGACATGCTGTGCTTAAAGTGCTTGAAATCTATTTTTTTGAAATTGAAATCCTGGAAAACCATTGAAAACAGCCATTTTTATGAATAAGTACTTGAAAAGTGCTTGAATTATTAAAAGACAATACATACATGTATACTTATTTTTCCAGAAAAAAACACAAATACAATCTTTTCTCGCAAAATTAATGCTGCAGCTCGTCTGATATAGATTTTGAGCCAAAATGGCTATTAGCGTGATGTTGCTCATATATTCCCAAGTGTATTATAAAACTTTCATTCTTCAGGTCAAGCACATATTCATGAGAGGGAAAAATCTGTATGAATGAGGAAATCATTCATATCCTTATAATGGTTAAGGGGATTTCATATGACGGGCTTGAACCGGATTTTGAAATCCTATTAAAATTGCATTTCTGGAATCAATTTTTTAGAATTTGAAAGATAATAAAGACATTGTTTGATAAATGTATTCCTTGAAAACCAAAAACAGTAGTGCTGGAAAAGTCCTTGAAAGTCCTGGAATTTGATTTGACCGTGTCTGTACGAACACTGTGTGTTGTGTGTAGAGCTGGACGTGAACCGGCAGGAGTGTGTGCAGATTTTAGACGGCTACATCTCTGATCTGCGCGGGTTCATGAAGAAGTTCCCGTGGGCAGATGGAGGTGAAACACCGGTGTGTGTGAGTCCTCGAGCCCCAGCGTCCAGCGCCGGCACAGACCCGGAGTGGCAGTCGCTCTCTGATGAGGTCAGTCAACAAAACACTCGAGACGCGAGCCATCCCTAGAAAATGAGTCAAAAACTCCTGCATATTTTTCCACGAAACATGACATCAGGCCTGATATATATATATTGTGTGTGAGACTGTGTGTGTGAGACTGTGTGTGTGAGACTGTGTGTGTGGGACTGTGTGTGTGGGACTGTGTGTGTGTGAGAGTGTGTGTGTGTGAGAGTGTGTGTGTGTGAGAGAGTGTGTGTGTGAGAGAGTGTGTGTGTGAGAGAGTGTGTGTGTGAGAGAGTGTGTGTGTGAGAGAGTGTGTGTGTGAGAGAGTGTGTGTGTGAGAGAGTGTGTGTGTGAGAGAGTGTGTGTGTGAGAGTGTGTGTGTGTGTGTGTGTGTGTGAGAGAGTGTGTGTGTGTGTGTGAGAGAGTGTGTGTGTGTGAGAGAGTGTGTGTGTGTGTGTGTGTGTGTGTGTGTGTGTGTGTGTGTGTGTGTGTGTGTGTGTGTGTGTGTGTGTGTGTGTGTGTGTGTGTGTGTGTGTGTGTGTGTGTGTGTGTGTGTGTGAGAGAGTGTGTGTGTGTGTGAGCTAGTGTGTGTGTGTGAGAGAGTGTGTGTGAGACAGTGTGTGTGTGAGAGAGAGTGTGTGTGTGTGAGCTAGTGTGTGTGAGACAGTGTGTGAGTGTGTGTGAGATAGATTAATAAGGCCAAAGATCGCCCGTTTAACCAATAACTACGATCTAGGTACACTATCTAGGTGCACTATCTAGGTGCACTATCTAGGTGCACTATCTAGGTGCACTATCTAGGTGCACTATCTAGGTACACTATCTAGGTACACTATCTAGGTGCACTATCTAGGTACACTATCTAGGTGCACTATCTAGGTACACTATCTAGGTGCACTATCTAGGTACACTATCTAGGTACACTGTCTAGATACACTATCTAGGTACATGACCGGCTGCTGACGGATCTCCGTAAACGTCTAAACAAATTGTCAAATAGGTGCTATTTTTTAAGTCGCAGGTTAAATGTCTAAACAACTACATTTTCGCCTAAAAAACTCTTAAAACTACATTCCATGACTCAATAACAGTAGTTTTTGTTAAATTAAAGTAGGTTTGCTCCTCCACCATTGACGCTGCCGGTGAGAAATCCTGCCAGTTTAGATGCGGCAGAAAGAGCCGAGTGATACAAATTGTGAAACGTTTTCCGTGTGATATCAGAATATTGCATGGCTGGAAAAGGCTCTCAGCCAATCAGATTTGAGAACCAGGGCCCAGTTGTATAAACATAGACTGTGTCTTAAGAACTTCAATTTAGACCAATCTACGTTTTTATGTAACTCACTTGAAAAAGATATATAACAGTCTTAAAAGAAAAAAGATGTATGACTAACCTGTAAGACTAGTCATTTATGGATAGTTTATGCAAGCAGCCCAGAACTAGTTTTGTTGTGTGTGTGTGTGTGTTTCAGGGTGTTGTGCAGCGCGCTGTATTGAGCAGAAGGATCCCACATGCTCAGGCTTTCCTGCGCAGACGCGGCTCTGTTGAATACAGTCTGGAGGACATCAGGAAGACAGGACTGAGACATACCTTCACCTGTCTCACTCACAGAGACCTGGCGCAGGCTAAAACACTGCTGACTAACATGGTACACACACACACACACACACACACACACACACACACACACACACAGCTGAAATACTGTACACTGCTGTTCAAAAGTTTGGGGTTGGGAAAGACTGTTTAATGTTTCTGAAAGAGTCTCTTCTGCTCAACAAGACTGGATTTATTTGATTACAAATATAGTAAAATTTGTGAAATATTATTAAATTTCAAAATAGCTGTTTTCTTTGTGAATATATGTTATAATGTAAAATGCAAAGCTGAATTTTCAGCATCATTACTCCTGTCTTCAGTGTCACATGATCCTTCAGAAATCAGTATAATATGATGATTTGCTGATCAAGAAACATTTATGATTATTATCAATTATATTTTACGTGGAAACCAAGACCATTTTACTTGTCAGGATTCTTTGATGAATTTACTTCTGATCAATTTAATGCGCCCTTGCTAAATAAAAGTATTGATTTCTTTATAAAATATATACATCTTGCTGACCCCCCAGACTTTGATTGTACAGTGTGATATACCGCAGGACTGACTGTCTGTGTTTTAGGGGTTCAATGTGAAGGAGCAGCTTCACAGCATCTGTGTTTTCACTGCCGATCGGGATCTAAGGGCCTTCATGGTGAGAATAAACAATAAATGGGCAATCTAATCCTCAAAATAAAACTCTTTCAGGGTTTAATCACTGGATGGACTGGACTTGATTACATTTTTTTTTAACGTCAGTGCAATTTTAGGGATTATTTTTTGCTGTTTTAGTAATTTATTATTGCTTTTATCTGGTTTAGTCATTTCTTATTGCTTTTTTGCTGTGGTTCTCAGGTTGAGGAGCTGCAGAAGCAGAATTACCTCTCGCGAGTGGAGATTGAGCAGGTGGAGTTCATTCGGACGATCGAGAGCTTGTGTTCGACTCCTGCCACGAGACGCTCCCCCCGTCTGGACAGCAGCAGGTGAGTGTTTCTTTTTCTTTCACATGTTTATTTCTGGCATATTTGACACTTTTATTGAGACAATAACAGGAAATGATGTGGGAGGTACAGAATGTTGCAAGCTGGACTTGAGCTCAATTTGAGCATAATTTCCAAAGCGTGGCTTGTGTTGACATGAATTAGATGTCTTTAAGCTAGCAAATTAAGCTTTTTTTTTTAGGACCATTCACTTTTTCATGACAATTTCTCCCCAAATTCTCCCTCTGTCTGTCTGTTTTGTTTCAATATTTTTTTAACTTAATTTTCTTTTAACATATATAACAGCAAATACATAGTTACAACTCTAAACAGAATTAAACAACAATAATAGAATTATAAAAGCCAGTAAAATAAACAGACAAAAAACGAAAATAAACATTGACCCAGGGGTAACATATAATTTAAAATAAATCAAATTCAAGAGAGAAATGCCTTGTGTCCCTTTTTTTAAAAGATTTTTTAATTAATTTTTTTTTATAAAAAAGCATAAATATTATACTTTGTGCACAACGTAACAGACTTTAAAGCTACGACATTGCTGGAAGAAGAGATAGTACCCAAATAACATTTCAGGTCTTTGCTTCAGATTTTAAATGCAGAACATTTCGACAAAATGCAATGACATCATCATATTGCATACTGGATTGCGATTGGTCCTCTTTCATGTGTGTATTTGCATACTCAATTGGGATTTGTTCTTCTTTCTTACATCTATTAAACCATCGGCTGTAAAAATATGTGAATATTCTCATATGAGAATTTTGTAAAGAAAAACTAATTATAAATCAGGCAGGTAAAAATTAATTTCCAACAAACAAAGTTTTTATGTCATTAATTTGTCAAGCTTTTATTCTGGTAAGATCACAAACCTGTCAAAAACATGTCAAGTCATGTTTCACTTCAAAATCAAATCAAGAAGTAATAAATTACTTTTTGCGGATTGGAAATTAGATTCTTTTTTTAGGAGTCTAGTTTTTTAGTCTTTTTTTGTATTTTGCATAAACTTCACTCCATCCTGTTTTTGTTTTGTTAAAATGTTCTGCATTTAAAATCTGACAGCGATGACATCATCCTGATGTTGCATACTGGATTGCGAATGGTCCTTTTTCATGTGTTTATTTGCAAACTCAATTGTGGTTTGTTTATCTTTCCTACTTCTATTTAATCCTCAGTTGCTAATTTTTAACACTGTAAAAAGAAAAAGTGAGAAATAATTAGAGAATAATTTAAAAGGCTAGTTGAAATTAATTCCCAACAAACGTAAAGACTAGATTTAGGTAATTCATTTCTCAGGCCTAATTTATTCACAAGCCAGTTCAAAAATATGTCAAGGTCATATTTCACCTCAAGGAATAAGTTACATTTTGCATATAGCAAATAAAGCGTTTTTAACAGTTAAAAGTGCAGTGTGTGATTTTTAGCTGCATCTAGTGGTGAGGTTGTGAATTGCACCAAACAGAAGTTACGGTGGCCGACAGGAAGTGATCTCGTTGTCTGAGACAGCAGAGAGTAGCCAGTTAAACTGATGTTTCTTTACAAAGATCAATTAAGAAATTGTTTACTTAATTATTCAGTAAAACCATATGTTATTGCGAATATTATTGTTACTTGTTCATCATCGTGTCAGTGTTTTATTCGCTGACTTTAGCAGCTTCGTTACACGAAGAACAACATAGTGACGAAACGCGTTTGTGCGTTCAGGGCCACTGTAGAAACATGTCGATGCAAGGAGACCCGCGTGTGTGTAGATTAGAAATGACTCATTCTAAGGTAATTAAAACATAACGGTTCATTAAGTAAGGTCTTTATACACCACTGCAGGGCTCTACAGTGCGACCTTTTTGCTCGCATATGCCCCTAAAAATCGATCCGTGCGAACCGGAAAAATGATTTACAAGCACAATGTGCGAGTAACTACCATAATCGAAAACGAGACGATTACTAAATAAAAACTAGTTTTGAATGACAAAAACTATGACGAAAATCTATTGACATTTTCGTCAACGAATAAAAACTAGACAAAAATGTTAGATGGTGGCGATTTGTGAAGCGATCCAGTCAGAACTGATGTCCTGCGTTTGTAGATGCGCATATTTGTCCTGTAGTAAGGACGTGCTGATCTACCAGCGGCACACGGGTTCACATGCGCTGCATGTCTCATAAAATATAAAAAAATGTAAAATGTAAACGTCTGGGAGTATGAGTAGAGCAGTCATATAGATCTGAATAAGAGTGACGACGACGCATAGTTTTCTGTGCGCACACACCCGACTCGAAGCGTGCAGCCACACACACACACACACACACACACAGTGCGCGAGGACTGAATTTAGCTTTCTTTCGTGTCTGAATGGACAAATACACAAAATTATGTCGATGTCCGTTTTGGAGAGTATTCACGGAAACTGTGTCGGTTATGTCTTAAACAGTTTTGAGTGTATCGGATGTGCATCAGTGCAAATGGATCCGCATGTCATCGGACATGATACGATGTCTTAAAGTGACAGTGAGTAATAAACCTAATGCAGTCTGTGTCCTTAATATTTATCAAGCAACAAAAGAAAAAGAGAAAAGCATTCACTGCTCGTTAATAGCTTTAATAAGGATTCAGTATATTTCATTCATACAAATAAATATGTCTGCTGCTTGAAATAATAAAGAATGATGTATGCAAGTAGTTATAAAGAATGCATATATCATTCATTGAAAGAAGACTATTCTACTTTAGGAAAAGGGGTTTTATTTAATTTTAAGATATTTTTTTAAGTCACAGTAGTTAAATCTGTATATGTATTGCATGTTCAAACTTTAAAATCATTCATATTAACAGGTTAATAGATGTTTTCTCCGGGAGTATATGGGTTTGGACATTTTAGAGAAATTCTAAATGAATGCATTACAATTGAACTAAACCCATTATATTTTAGTCGTCTGAATTGTTTTATTTTTAGTCTAGTTTTAGTTGACTAATACTAGTAAATACTAATACTCTCAGTTTCTCCTCCATGTTGTGGAAAAAGCCTCTGCAGTGAAAGATGCAGATTCACAGGTGTGCCGATGTGCTCCTCCTCCTGAGAGCAACACGTTCCCCTTGTTCTGTTTTACTAAAGTGATTGTAATGTGTGATTTATACTTCTGCATCAAAACGACGGTTTTGACACCATAGTTGAACAGAAAGAGAAGGAGCACACACGTTTTGTTATACATATATATATATATATATATATATATATATATATATATATATATATATATATACATATATAATAAACAGTCTGTTAAACTCTGTTACTTGAACATTTTTCACTGCGCTCCAAAATGTCTTTGTGTGCTCCTAGATTTTTTCATTTAGGAGCACATGTGCTCCTTGGGAAAAACCTTAGCGTAGAACCCTGCACTGAAAACATAGTTATGTATATGATATTGCATTTCTGTCTACAGATCCTCCTAAATATTACACAATGCACCTTTAAGGCTAAAAGTGAGAGTTGTGTGGGTCTTCTGTGCAGGGTTCTGCAGATAACCCGGTCCGATCCCGACAGCAGAAGAGTTCTGGAGGAGATCCTGCTGGAACCAGAGGCGTCGTCTTCTGGGTCTGTACTGGATCCCGTGCGTCTGGACTGGGTCAGATACTGGGACAGAGACGCTCAGAACGCCATCCTTCTGTCCCGACTGCAGCCGTCCAGTGAGTTCAACATGGCTGACCGCTTTTATAATCATTACGCAGTTAAAATAAAGTATTACATTCTTAGTAGAGATGCACTGATGTACCAAAAAAAATGAAAAATTTTAATACATTTATAACTATCGGCTAAAGCATGAAAAAGGCAGATATAACAAACCATCACGAGACATTTGTTTTTGCAAACAGGCTCTCAAAAATTATATAACAATGTGGATTTAGATTTATTGGCCAAAATATCGGTTATCAACTTTCAAATATAAATAATTATCGGTTATCGTTATCGTAATCGGCCAATAGTTTTATAATAAAATCGATATCGGCCAAAAAAAGTCCAATCAGTGATTCGTTCGAAATCTTTTGTTTTGTTTTTTAAACTTACTGATGTACCAAAATTTTTTACATTTTAATACATTTAAAACCATCGGCTATAGCATGAAAAAGGCAGATATAATAAACCATATAATGTCTTTTGCATAATGCAATGTTTTTCTCTAGGTAAAAAAATAAAAAACTTGCTAAAACAAAATGAAATCTGTACAAAATACAACAGGGATCGGCAATACTGAGTGTCTGGCGATAATTTAATTTAAATATTCAAGCGCAAGAAGAGGCGTATAAGAGACCTTTTTGGGCATGCATATCTGAAGTGTGCTGAATACTGAATTGAGTTCTCTTTTATTCTTCTAATTTGCACAAAATTACATCAAAATGCCTATTTTGGCAAGTTTCCTTGAAAACATTGTTAAATGAATGTAAACTGAATTAAATGCGTGTGTATCAGAATATTGGATCTGTGCATGCGCTCTTAAAGTGACAGCAGCCTAATAATCCTGGTGCTGTCTGTGTTTTAATGTTAATCAAACAACAAAAGACAATTCATGTATATTTAATTCATACAAGAATATATTTTACATTTGATTACTTTATTATTTATACTTGAAAATTACTGTTAGACCTAACTAAAAGCACTGTTTATTTCATATGCATTAGGGATGGACAATATATCGGCCGCCATATCGTTATCGGCTGATATATGTTCATATTTAATGTTATCGTCCCCGATAAGAAAATTTGGCCGATACATTAAAGCTGATAAATAATGTATTATTTCCTTCAGCTGAGACACTTCAGATGCGCACTGTTCAACATGATGGTTTTGAATTGCTTGAAATATGATTGGAATCACTTCGCAAAAAGGAAAATACAGTTCAGTGCAACATGTGCAGCGCAAGTCTGTCATATCAGCTACATACAATTATCATGAGAACATTGTAATTGTGTGTTTGAGACATGGATTTTAATGGTGAGACTTTTGTTTTTGTAATCAGGCTCCCAAAAATTATATAAAAATTTGGATTTAGATTTATCAGCCAATATATCGATTATCGGGTTTCAAATATAAAGAGTTATCGGTATCGGCCAAAATGTTCATATCGGTGCATCGCTAAATGTTTAATGGATCCAATCCATGTTCAATACAAATTATTTGATGATGCAGCTATCTAGTATACTTTAATGCATGCATTTTTGAACTTTGCTAATTTAAGACTTTAATCTATTTTATTGACAAAAGTTTAAATAAGAGTGCAAGAGACAAATATCGGTATTGAAATCAACCAATAGCTGTTTGTTAAAATCAGTATCGGCATCGGTATTTCTTTTGATATGATGCTTTAAGTTGAAGATATGCTTGTTTTGTTGTTGCAGCTCAGGGTTCGTGGGATGCCGCTGTTTTGTGGTCGTATCTCACCTCTCTGCACGATTCTGTGCGAGTCTCTTCATGGGTCTGCGGTTCTGCTGGAGAGAGGCCAGCGCTCACACCGGACATCATCAACAGCAGCAGCCGCTGTGGGGAACACCTGCGACACCGAGTCCTGGACCTGCTCGCCCGGTCAGAGCCGCTCACATGCACATGTTCACAGCAAACAGAAACAAATACACCTAAAGTTGACCTTGCTGTGTGTGTTCAGACAGGGGCTGTTCGTGCAGTCGGAGGTGGAGGACTTCGAGCAGTTGCTGTGGCGACTGGGTCAAGCTGGAGGAGTGATGCATCATGGGAACGACCCTCCCGTCCCACAGTTCCAGGAGTTTCACCAGCGCTTCGTCCTACACTGCCTGGAGAACAGCCTTCAGTACCTGCTCTACTGCTACCTGGAGCACTACAGGTGAGGCATGGGACTGGACCGTTATACAGCCGAAGTAAAACATCTCATTTATGTTGTTTACATTACTAGAAGATGCAACTTTTTAGAAAACGCAAAAGCCGTTTTTTTAAGTGTGCATGCGTGCGAGAGTGAATGTGTAAATGTGTGTGTGTGTTTGTGTGTATATATATTTATATGTGTGTGTGTGTAATTATAAATATAAAAATGGAAGAATTATTTTAAAAATAAAAATGTATATAAAATAATTTCCTAAAATTAATTTTAAAAAATGAAATATAAAAATTAATTAAACTTGTATTTGCACATTTTGATATGCACACTATGAATATGAATTCTGGAAATTAATTTATAAAATTAATTTTTACAATTTATAAACATTTTTTTAAATTTTATAAATATAACAAATGCATGAAATTTATTGCATTAAAATTTATAAATAATACATAAAAAAAAATTTATAACGCATATATCCACACTATAATAAATACTCCAGAATATTATATATAATTAATTAAATTATATATATAATCATTTTTTAATTTTTTAATGAATTGTATCTGTCTGAGATGTTTATCTGAGATGTTTTTTAGTAGACTACTTCTGATTGTGCATGTATTTTTCTCTCTGTGTTTCAGGTTAACTCCTGAGAATTGCCCGGTCCTGACCGACCGGAACCTGTTTGAGAGTTTCCCCTGGTTTGAGATGATGCTGAAACTCCAGAAAATTACCAGAGACCTTAAAGGTGCGAGTGTTTTCATTCCACGTCGTGTACAAATAGTTTTCTAGTCTGTTAGTCTATGGTTTCTAATAGGTTCAGGAAATAAGGCTTTTAATTTGTCAATGGGAAAAGCGTTCGAGTGTCTGTTCTGTGTTTCAGACCCCGAGCGTGTGTTTGAGGCCAGTGTGACGTGTGCTCAGGTGCTTCTGCCCGGCAGCCAGGCCAGCATAAGCAGCATGTTACTGGAGGGTCACAGTCTCCTCGCCCTGTCCACTATCATGTTCAGAGCCGGAGGCATCGACCAGGTGTGTGTGTTTGTGTGTGTGAGAGAGAGCGTGCGTGTGAGAGAGAGTATGTATATATGTGTGACTGCGTGTCCTCTGTTGTGCAGGCGGTGCGTGAGGGCGACCGAGGGCAGGACCCGCTGAGCAGAGTCGACCCGCAGCTGCTGAGAATGGCTCTGAGTGTGTATCCCAAACTCAGAACGGCCCTGTTCCCCCAGAGCGTCTCCAGAGACACTTCCCTCTACAGCCTCATGCAGGTGCTGCTACACTACTGACTCAATACCCTAAAGTGTGTGAGAGAGTGAGCCTGTGAGAGAGTGAGCATGTGAGAGAGTGAGCGTGTGAGAGAGTGAGAGAGGGAGCGTGTGAGAGAGTGAGTGTGCGTGTGAGAGAGCGAGCGTGTGAGAGAGCGAGCGTGCGTGTGAGAGAGCGAGCGTGCGTGTGAGAGAGTGAGCGTGTGAGAGAGTGAGCGTGTGAGAGAGTGAGCGTGTGAGAGAGTGAGCGTGTGAGAGAGTGAGCGTGTGAGAGAGTGAGCGTGTGAGAGAGTGAGCGTGTGAGAGAGTGAGCGTGTGAGAGAGCGAGCATGCGTGTGAGAGAGCGAGCGTGTGAGAGAGCGAGCGTGTGAGAGAGCGAGCGTGTGAGAGTGAGAGAGTGAGCGAGCGTGTGAGACAGTGAGCGTGCGTGTGAGAGAGTGAGCGTGCGTGTGAGAGAGTGAGCGAGCGTGAGCGTGTGAGAGAGTGAGTGTGCGTGTGAGAGAGTGAGTGTGCGTGTGAGAGAGCGAGCGTGCGTGTGAGAGAGCGTGCGTGTGAGAGAGCGAGCGTGTGAGAGAGCGAGCGTGTGAGAGAGCGAGCGTGTGAGAGTGAGAGAGTGAGTGAGCGTGTGAGACAGTGAGCGTGCGTGTGAGACAGTGAGCGTGCGTGTGAGAGAGTGAGCGTTCGTGTGAGAGAGTGAGCGTGCGTGTGAGAGAGTGAGCGAGCGTGAGCGTGTGAGAAAGTGAGTGTGCGTGTGAGAGAGCGAGCATGCGTGTGAGAGAGCGAGCGTGTGAGAGAGCGAGCGTGTGAGAGTGAGAGAGTGAGTGAGCGTGTGAGACAGTGAGCGTGCGTGTGAGACAGTGAGCGTGCGTGTGAGAGAGTGAGCGTTCGTGTGAGAGAGTGAGCGTGCGTGTGAGAGAGTGAGCGAGCGTGAGCGTGTGAGAGAGTGAGTGTGCGTGTGAGAGAGCGAGCATGCGTGTGAGAGAGCGAGCGTGTGAGAGAGCGAGCGTGTGAGAGTGAGAGAGTGAGCGAGCGTGAGCGTGTGAGAGAGTGAGCGTGTGTGAGTGAGCGTGTGTGAGTGAGGTGCGTGTGAGAGAGTGAGCGTGCGAGTGAGAGAGTGAGCGTGCGTGAGAGAGAGTGAGCGTGCGTGTGAGAGAGTGAGCGTGCGTGTGAGAGAGTGAGCGTGCGTGTGAGAGAGTGAGCGTGCGTGTGAGAGTGAGCGTGCGTGTGAGAGAGTGAGCGTGCGTGTGAGAGAGTGAGCGTGCGTGTGAGAGAGTGAGCGTGCGTGTGAGAGAGTGAGCGTGCGTGTGAGAGAGTGAGCGTGCGTGTGAGAGAGTGAGCGTGCGTGTGAGAGAGTGAGCGTGCGTGTGAGAGAGTGAGCGTGCGTGTGAGAGAGTGAGCGTGCGTGAGAGAGAGTGAGCGTGCGTGTGAGAGAGTTAGCGTGCGTGTGAGAGAGTGAGCGTGCGTGTGAAAGAGCGTGCGTGTGAGAGAGCGAGCGTGTGAGAGAGCGAGCGTGTGAGAGAGCGAGCGTGTGAGAGTGAGAGAGTGAGCGAGCGTGAGCGTGTGAGAGAGTGAGCGAGCGTGAGAGAGTGAGCGAGCGTGAGCGTGTGAGAGAGTGAGCGTGTGTGAGTGAGCGTGTGTGAGTGAGCGTGTGTGAGTGAGCGTGTGTGAGTGAGCGTGTGTGAGTGAGCGTGTGTGAGTGAGCGTGTGAGAGAGTGAGCGTGTGAGAGAGTGAGCGTGTGTGAGCGTGTGAGAGAGAGCGTGTGAGAGAGAGCGTGTGAGAGAGTGAGCGTGTGAGAGAGTGAGCGTGTGAGAGAGTGAGCGTGTGAGAGAGTGAGCGTGTGAGAGAGTGAGAGAGTGAGCGTGTGAGAGAGTGAGCGTGTGAGAGAGTGAGCGTGTGAGAGAGTGAGAGAGTGAGCGTGTGTGAGAGTGAGCGTGTGTGAGCGTGAGCGTGTGTGAGAGTGAGCGTGTGAGAGAGAGCGTGTGAGAGAGTGAGCGTGTGAGAGAGTGAGCGTGTGAGAGAGTGAGCGTGTGAGAGAGTGAGCGTGTGAGAGAGTGAGCGTGTGAGAGAGTGAGCGTGTGAGAGAGTGAGCGTGTGAGAGAGTGAGCGTGTGAGAGAGTGAGCGTGTGAGAGAGTGAGCGTGTGAGAGAGTGTGTGTGTGTGATGGGTAGGGTTAGTGTGTGTGATGGGTAGGTTTAGGGGTTGTGTGTGTGTGTGTGTGTGTGTGTGTGTGTGTGTGTGTGTGTGTGTGTGTGTGTGTGTGTGTGTGTGTGTGTTTGTGTGTGTGTGATGGGCAGGTTTAGGGGTAGGGTTAGTGTGTGTGATGGGTAGGTTTAGTGGTGTGTGTGTTTGTGTGTGTGTGATGGGCAGGTTTAGGGGTAGGGTTAGTGTGTGTGATGGGTAGGTTTAGTGGTGTGTGTGTTTGTGTGTGTATAATGGGAAGGTTTAGGGGTAGGGTTAGTGTAGGGGATAGAAAATACAATTTGTACAGTATAAAAACAATTACGCCTATGGAATGTCCTCACAAGTATAGCAAAACAAACCTGTGTGTGTGTTTCCTTTCTGCAGTCTTTGGATCCATTGGATCCCTCAAAACTCTTCGGATGGCAGTCGGCCAATGCCGTCGGCAGCACTGGTAGGCGGTTGTTACACGTTATCATTCCACAGAGAAGTTCATTATTTCCTGGGACTGAGCATTTTTATTCACTAAATGATGTATTTTCTGAAATCTTCCAGAAACGTCGAGCGAGCCGCCCCATTTCTCCAGCACTCACTTGGTTAATAAATTCGCGGTGGTTGAGAATCTGGATTTCCTGTATTACCTGCGTCACGGCCGGCCTTCGTTCGCCTTCGGGGTTTTTCTCACGCAACATCTTATCAACTGCAGTAATGTGAAGCTACAGTGAGCAGAACATTTAAACACTGAAATTAAACCTAAATAATACTTTACAACAAGATTCCAGTAGTTAATGCACTGACTAATATTAACAGTGAGGAATACATTTGTTACATTTTTTATTAATCGTTAAGAAAAATACAACACTTGTTGTCAATATTTCGTTTTGAGCATGTTTTAACACATTGCTAGCATGATTTAACTTGTTCCTGGCATTATTTGGCACATTATTACCATGTTTCTAGCTTGAATTACCACATTGCCACATTTTTTAGCATGTTCTAATGCGTTGCTGGCATGTTTAACATGTTTGCTAACATGATTTAACACGTAAACATATTTCTAGCATGATTTAACATATTGCTAGAATTTTTTGGCACATTGCTAGCATTTTTTAGCATATTGCTAGTATGTTTTAACATGTTGTTAGTATGCTATATCACATAGCTAGCATGTTACTAACATGATTTAGCTCATTGCTAACATGATCCTTATACATTGCTAGCATAAATTAGCATGTTGCTAACATGTTTTAGCATTTTGTTAGCACATGGCTAGCATGTCAAGCCAACAAAAGCTTAAACAGTGGATCAGTATGTTAATAGCTAAATAGGTATGACTTAATATTTAGAAATAACAATCTAATATTGTGATATTTCTGTGGTCAGGTTGTCTCTGGCTGCGGATCAAGCGTACTCACTCGCCCTGTTGAATTTCAGCAGTACGTGTGTGTCGGCGGCGTGTGTGTGTTTCTGTGAGATATTGGGAGTGTGTAGCCTCAAACTGAGGGTGGATTTGCGAGCGCTCAACCTCATCCTCAAACTCTGGACTCAGACCCGCGAGGACAGAGACGTAGCGTCGCTCAGATTGACCCTCGGTGAGTGAGGACACGTCTCTTCCTGCATTCAAACTCAATCACATGTCCTAATTTGAAGTGATGTGTGTATTAGCTGATTTTCACATTTCATTTTAATTATTTTATTATGTGCTTTTGTCACAATTGTTTGTTTGTTTTTATTTAACTTTTATTTAGTACATGCAAGCAATGTCCTGAAACCTGCTAGTAGTAACATGCTAGCAATGTGCTAAAGCATAATAACAACCTGTTAACACATACTAGCAATGTTAAAACATGTTAGCAACATGTTAGTCATTTGGTAAGACATGTTAATTCATGCTAGCAACATGTTAAAATGTTTGCAACATGCTTATTCATGCTAGCAATTTGCTACAACGTGCTAGTAACATGTTAGCAACGTGCTAAAGTATATTAATAACATGTTAAAGCATACTAGCAATGTGTTAAAACATGCTAGCAACATTTTCATAATTTGGTAATTCATGCTAGTAACATGCCAAAAATGCTTGCAACATGGTAATTCATGCTAGCAATGTTTGCTAAAGCATACTAACAACGTTAAAACATACTAGCAATGTTAAAATATAATATTTGGTTAGACATGTTAATTCATGCTAACAAAATGCTAGCAACATGCTAATTCATGCTAGCAATGGACTAAAACATGTTAGTAACATGCTAGCAATGTGTCAAAGTATACTAACAACATGTTAAAGCATACCAGTAATGTGTTAAAACATGCTAACAACATGCTAGTAATTTGGTAAGTCATGCTTATTAATTCTAGCAACATGCCAAAAATGTTTGCAACATGGGTATTCATGCTAGCAATGTACTAAAACATGCTAGTAGTAACATGCTAACATACTAGCAATGTTAAAACATATTATTTGGTAAGACACGTTTATTCATGTTAGTAATATGCTAGAAATGCTAGCAACATGATAGTAATTTGGTAAGTCATGCTAATTCATTTAAGCAACATGTCAAAAATGTTTGCAACATTGTAATTCATGTTAACAATGTACTAAAACATGCTAAAGCATATTAACAACATGTTAAAAGATACTAGCAATGTACTAAAACATGTTAGCAACACGTTCGTAATTTAGTAAGCCATGCGAATTCATTCTAGCAACATGCCAAAAATCTTGCAACATGGTAATTCATGCTAGCAATGTATTAAAACATGCTAGCAAAATGCTAAAGTATATTAACAAAATGTTAAAAGACACTAGCGATGTGCTAGAACATGTCAGTAACATGCTAAGGCATATTAACAACATGTTAAAACACACTAGCAATGTGCTAAAGCACGTTAGCATGGTGGTTTTAAAGCGATGGCATGCGCTGATCAGCTCCCGCTCTCTCTGTGCTCAGGGGAAAAGGCGAGTAAGTTGTGTACGTCTGAGAGAGCGACGGCTCAGGAGCTGCTGGTGGATCTGGAAACTGCAGTCAGAGACGGACTGGACAAGAGAGGAATCAGTCGGTCAGTATTTCAACATTCACAACACTGGGAAAACACTGCAGATCAGCACCTTTAAGGGTTAAACTAATAGGGTTCATTCATTTTTATTTACGTTTTAGTCATTTTAGTACTCAGAATTTAACGAGTGCTGGGCAATGATTCTTCGCGATCCAAAATAAAAGTTTGTGTTTACATAATATATGTGTGTGTGCTGTGTATAATTATTTTATATATATATAAATACACACACAAATGCATGTATATTTTTAAGAGATATTTGCTTGTTTATACTGTATATATATTTATATATAATTTATATTATATATAAATATTTTATATATAAGTAGCACATTTTCTTAAATGTATACATGCATGTTTGTGTATTTATATTTACAATATAATTATACACGCACATATTATGTAAACACAAACTTTTATTTTGGATGCGATTAATCGTGATTAATTGTTGCCAAGCACTAAATTTAACTATATTTTATTTCAGTAAGTCGCATTTCTAATAAGTTTATCTAATATTTCTATTTTAATTTACTTAAGGTTTATTTCAATTAAAGGTGCATTTTGTAATATTTAGGAGGATCGGTTGACAGAAATGCAATATCATATTCATAACTATGTTTTCAGTGGTGTATAAAGACCTTACTAAATGAACCGTTATGTTTTAATTAGATTAGAATGAGTAATTTCTATCTACACACACCGCGGGTCTCCTTACATCGACATGTTTCTACAGTGGCCCTGAACAAACAAACGCGTTTCATCACTATGTTGTTCTTCGTGTAAAGAAGCTGCTAAAGTCAGCGAATAAAACACTGACACAATGATGAACAAGTAACAATAATATTCGCAATAACATATCGTTTTACTGAATAATTAAGTTAACCTTATTTCTTAATTTATCTTTGTTAAGAATCCTCATTGTTTAACTGGCTACTCTCTGCTGTCTCAGACGACGACATCACTTCCTGTCGGCCACCGTAACTTCTGTTGGGTGCAATTCACAACCTCACCACTAGATGCAGCTAATATTTACACACTGCACCTTTAAGGAGAACTTTTTTAATAAGTGTAGTTTTAGTGAACAATAAGTGCACTGATTTTGATGACCTGGTGATTTTTCTGTCTGTGTGTCCCTGCGTGTGTGTGTGCGCGTGCGTGTGTTCCCATCCGTTTGTGTGTGTGTGTGTCAGCTCGTCGTTCGAGGCGGCTCAGGAGTGGGCTCTTCCGGTCCAGTTCTGCCGGCTCCACGCTCTTCCTCTGAGCTCCGCCTTCCCTCAGGCCTGCGCTCGCGACGCACAGTGGCTCCACTTCCTGCTGTTCGTGCAGGTGCACAGTTACCCCCCTCAGCAGGTGCGTCTGTCACACCTGTCTGTCTTCTGATTGGCTGTTTATTTGCCTCTTCTTTTTTCTTTCTTTCTTTTTTTTTTACCTGTTTGTTGTTTGTTTTGTTTTATTTTGTTAAAATATGAAAAAAAGAATAAATAAATGTTAATGGGATTAAAAAAAAATTTGTCCTGTTTTATTTATTTATTTATTTTATTAAAATATGGGGAAAAGATTAAAAACATTTTAATAGGATAAAATAGTTTATACTGGAATTAAAATGTATTGGCCTGTTTTGTTTTTTGTTTTGTTTTTTAATTCAAATATGGTGACATTTTAATAGTATTTTAATAGGATTAAATCATTTTTTTATTCTATTAAAATATTGGGGGAAAATGTAAACGATTTTTAATAGCATAAAAATGTCTTTTTTAATTTTATTAAAATATGGGCAAGGGGAGATTAAAATGTTTTGTCTTTTTTTCTTTGTGTGTTTTTGTTTTATTTTAAAATATGGGGTGGGGAAAATTAAAACCATTTTAATGGTATTAAATAGTTTTTCCCCTGTTTGTTTTTTATAATTGTTTTATAAAACTGAGGAAAAGATTCAAAACATTTTTATTGGGATTTTTATTTACTTTTACGTACATTTCATTCACGACTTGACTGTTGCACTGTAATATTATATATATTTATATTTATATATATATATATATATATATATATATATATATATATAGATATATAACATTTCTGATATCACAAGCTTATATTTTCGTGGGGTTTGTCCAGGTGAAATCTCTGGCTGCCGAGTTTATTCCGGCTCTGCAATCCCACATTTCCCTGGCGTTCCGAGATCTTCATCCGACGGACTCCCATCAGCCTGCGCACGAGGGGCCGGATCCCCCCCGAGACGAGGGCCCGGATCCGCCCCGAGAGCTGTTCCAGGTGCTGCTGCAGAGCCAGGAGAAGCCCCGGCCCTGGAGGATCCTGCTGTCTGAAGCGGTTCATCAGCGCTGTCCTCCTCTGGCTGTGCTGGCGGCCTGTCACCAGGTGTGTGTGTGTGTGTGTGTGTGTGTGTGCAACACTCGGACAGACACACTCCTGCTGAAGCCTGAGTGAAATGTTTTTGTCCTTTTTTGTTTGTTTGTTTTATTTTATTAAAATCTTTTAAAACTACTCAAACAAATTAATGGTATTAAATAGTTTTACCCCTATTTTATTTTTAATTTTTTAGGTAGACACTTTTAAGATCTGTCCAGGGACAAGGGATGAAAAATAGCCTTTTGGCTATTTCTGGTGAATTTGCAGCGATGTCAATTAATGTACACTGTCCCTGTCAAATAAATTAATAATAAATAAATAAAAATAAACTCAGGAAAAGATAAAAAATATTTTAATGGGAATAAAATGTTTTTGTCCTTTGTTTTTTGTTTTATTAAAATAATTTAAAATTTATTAAATAATCATGTTTTATTAAATAAATTTTCCCCTGTTTGTGTTTTATTACATTTTTTTATTGAACTGGGGAAAACAATTACAATATTTTTAATAGGGAATAAAATGTTTTTGTCCCTTTTTGTTTGTTTGTTTTAATAATTTAAAACAATTTAATGGTATTAAATAATTTTCCCCCTGTTTGTTTTGTATTTTATTTTTTTATTAAACTGGGGAAAAATTAAAAATATTTTTGATTGGTAATAAAATGTTTTTGTCCTTTTTTATTTGTTTGTTTTGTTTAATTTTATTAAAATAATTAAAAACAATTTGATTGACAGGGCGCAGAGCTGCTGCAGTGCCTCTGCGTGTGGATCCTGACGTCTGTCGATGATGATGTCACTCTCGAAGCCACCGCCCACATCAACGAGAGCCCCGCCCATCACGTGTGGAACCTGCACGATCTCTCCATCCTGTGGAAGATCCTCCTGTGCCGGAGAAAGATTCGGCCTCTGATTCGTGGCTTCCAGCTGTTTCAGAGGGTAAGAGACGCTCTGATTGGACGAGCCAACGTCTTAAACTGAAGTGCAGATCTCAGATCATGATGAAGACATTGCTCACGTTTCTTTGTCATGCAAAATAATTGAGCAAGATATTTAGTTAACATTAGTTAACTACCTAAGTTAATATGAACTAAGAATGAACAGCATTTATTAATCTTAGTTAATATTAATTTCAACATTTACTAATATGTTACTAAAATACAAAGGTTGTATTTGTTAACATTAATTAGTGCACCGTGAACTAACATGCATAAACAATGAACAGCTGTATTTTTATTAACTAACATTAACAAAGATTAATAAACACCGTAACAAATGTATTGCTCATAGTTAGTTCATGTTAGTTACTGTTAATGTTAACTAACTAACCTTATTGTAAAGTGTTATCGATATTTTAAAGTCCTCAGTACAACTATAATGATAACTGCTCAGAGAAACGATATCATTGGAATCACATGCAGAACTATTATTTTTCTTTTTAATTTCAAAGTTATTTTGTAATGTGTTTTATTTTTATCAGTTTTTTTATATTTCTATTTAGATTAAATTTAAATTGATTCTTTGCTTAATAGAAATTTGACAAAAGTCAAGAAAAATAGAATCTATTTTTGAAATTTATTTGAAATAGAATCTTTTGTAACATTATACATGTCTTTACAGTCACTTTTGATCAATTTAATGCATTCTTGCTGAATAAATGTATTATTTTCTCTCAAAAAAATGGTATATTATATGTTATTTGACATGCATTCTCTCTCTCTCTGTGTGTGTGTGTGTGTGTGTGTGTGTGTGTGTGTGTGTCTCAGGAGTCGCCGCTCATCTACATGCTGAACATGTATGAATTCTGCTCCGACTACAAAGACTATCAGCGAGCCAAAGACAAACTGCTGGAGTTCCAGAAGTGTCTGCTCAATGTAATCTCACACGGCTCTCTCGGGTCTCTTTCTCTTCAAATGCTTGTGTTTCTGCTAGTGTTGTCGAAAGTACCGAGTCGATACTGAAACTTTAAAAATGTGAGGCTTTGAGCACTATTGAGCGGACTCATAAACACCTCTGATTGGCTGTTGTGTTCACACGCTCATTTATTTACGCTCATTTACTCACGTTGCCCAAAGTGCTTTTAGCTTAAATTGTACCCAGCGTTACTTGTCGTAATTGCATTTTTACTAGTAAGAATTAAATTACAGAGCTCTACAATTGAATTCTTACTAGTAGCAATTACAATTAAAGAGCTCTACAAATTTTGAATAGAATATTTACTAGTCATGTCTCCATTGACTTCCATTCATTTTTAATTACGTAGCTCTACAATTGAATTGTTACTAGTAAGAATGCTCTTTAATTCAATTACAGAGCTCTGCAATTATACATATCTTTAATTCGTTTTTTTACTAGTAACAATTCAATTGTAAAGCTCTGTAAATAAAAATGATTGGAAGTCAATGGAGACATATGACTAGTAAAAATGTATTTGTCGAGCTCTCTAATTTTAATTGTTACTAGTAAGAATGCAATTACGACGAGTAACGCTCGTTTTTTAAGCTAAAACGGCTTGCCATACACACGAGCGTTTGAAGACAGTGTATCAGCGGATCGGTCCTGACGGTGAATCTCTAACGCTCCCGTGCTTGATCACTGTAGCCAATCACAGACACGGGATTTTTCACAAATTCAAAAATCTTAAAATGCCTCCATCGAGTTCGGTAATCAGCTCTCAGGTCTGTTACCAAGCAACCCACGCCATGCAAACACCTTTGTGAAGTAAAAATGGAGAATGGAGAAACAAAATAAGTGTTGCTTTTCATGAAGTGATGTTTTGATAAGCTTGGTAGAAAAGGCAAAGCCTAATCCTTTTATTTGATATTTGATACGAGTCTGTATATTCTGTAATTATTTGTCAGAGTTTTGTCGTCAAAGTGCAGGAGCACATCATTTTGGGTGTTCACCGTCAAAGATCGCTGTTTTTAATCTTGTATCATTAAAGGAACACGCCGACTTTTTGGGACTTTATCTTATTCACCGTATCCCCCAGAGTTAGATAAGTCCATACACACCTTTTTCATCGCTGTGCGTCCTGTAACTCTGCCTGACACACACACCGCTAGCCTAGCTTAGCACAAAGACTGGATGTAAATGGCTCCAGCTAGCATTCTACTCCCAATAAGTGACAAAATAACGCAAACATTTTCCTATTTACATGTTGTGATTTGTATAGTCACAGAGTGTACAAATAACAAGGTCATATGAGACACAGACATCTTTTTTAACCGTATAAATACTGGGAACTATATTCTCAGAAGGCGAAGCGCTGCTACTTGGGCGGAGTGATAACCGCAGCACCTGAGAGACGCACCCGTCGTGGAGGACCGGAAAAAATAATTAAACATGCTAGACTTTTTATGGTGATGTTGTGAGGAATCACAGACACGGGTTGGTTGTCGTCCTCTATGACACACTATACGAGATGAAACGATCGAATCTTGCGTCCCGACGCCCGTTATCATTTACGAAACCCCACGACAACATACGTCAAACCGATCGTGCCAGAACCGTGTAATCTGAGCCAGGCATAATGCGCCGTCAACAGCGCTCAAAGCGTCACATTTTTTAAATTTCAGTTGAAGTCTGTACTTTTGACAACACTAGTTTCTGCTAACACTGCCTGTTGTGTGTGTGTGTGTGTGTGTAGTTGCGGAGCAGCAGTGTTGGGTTGAGCTCAGATGTGCTGCCGGTCCAGTGGGTCGAGTCTCAGGCGTCGGTTCTGTTGCTGACGCTCCTGAAGCAGAGCCGGACTCAGTATGAGCTGCGCCGTCTCCTGCAGCTACTGGTGGACATGGAGCGGCTGCTCAAATCCAACGGTCAGAGAGTGGGCGCACACACACACACACACACACTCACTCACACACTCACTCACACACACACACACACACACACACACACACACACACACACACACACACACACACTCACACACTCACTCACTCACTCACTCACTCACTCACTCACTCACACACACACACACACACACACACACACACACACACACACACACTCCCTCACTCACTCCCTCACTCACTCACTCACTCACTCACACACTCACACACTCACTCAATCACTCACACACACACACACACACACACACACACACTCAAGGGCCATTACAACGGTTTATATAATCAAACTTGGAATAATTAAAGGACCGTTTACACTTTCAACTAAAAATGATTTTTGGTCGTCGGTTTTCACAACAACGTTTTTCGGCATGAAAATGTAAGGTTTTTAAAAACTTTGAAAAGTTTTTGAAAACACAAATGACTTTTTGACTATAATATGATGATTTCTATTTCAAATAAATGCTGTTCTTTTAAACTTTCTGTTGAAAAAATACAACAAAAATTTGACAAAGTTTCCACACAAATATTCATATTATAGTGATTTCTGAAGGATCATGTGACACTGAAGACTGGAGTAAGGATGCTAAAAAATCAGCTTTGATCACAGGAATAAATTACACTTTACTATATATTCACATAGAAAACATCTGATTTACATTCTAATAATATTTTAGAATTTTTACTGTATTTTTGATTAAATAAATGCAGCTTCGGTTTAACTGTTTGAGTGTTCCTGTCATTAACAGGTCTGGACTTTAAGAAGCTCAGTCAGTTGAGTCAGGTGTTGTCGGACACTCCCGTGCCGTTGTCTGCGTGTCTCCTGGAGGATTATTCCAGCGCTGGTCTTCAGAGAGAGAGCGTGAGGATGATGGATGAGCTCCAGGAGCTCGGGCTCTTCACACAGGCACGCAGGGTTGCACAGTTAGCCGAGCTGCCCATCGACTGCCTGATCATAAACGAGGTGAGGGACCCCGTTTTGGGAGATTTCAGGAAGTCTGTCAGCAGATTGATCATAATTAAATTCATGTTATACACATTTTATAACGGTAAAGCTGGTAATAAAATGCTTGATTTTTTAACTCTTATATGATTGTGCAAATAAACTACATTTCCCATAATTCTCTGCATGAGACCAGAATAATGAAATGCACAGATAAAACGTAAATCAAACGCATATGCAATGCATTATATGCTTTTCATTTTGTAGCATCGGCACTAAAAATCTCTTAATTTTTATAATTATGTAGAGCTGCATGATAAATTGTGATATCACGATGTGGCTTAATTGTAGCAAAGGCACTTTTTTTTTTATTATATGAATATATAGTTCGATGTCCTACAGTTTTCTGCCAAAATAAAACATGCTAGTTTCATGGTTGAAAATGAAGAAATTTAAACAGCCATAAATTATTGTTATATTTTGATTTACTATTAAATATTACTATTATTATTATTATTATTTTTGTTAATATTTCTTAAATATTATGTTTTTTATTTTACAGTTAAATATTACAATAGTGATATTTATTTTTTATAATAATAATGATAATATTAACTTTTTTATATTTTACATCTTTCTTGATAATTAATTTTTTTATTTCACTGTGAAATATTACAATGGTATTTAGTTTTAGTTTTTTTAGTAATAATATAATTATTTATTATGATTATTATAAAATATATTTTATTTCAAAATATTAACATAAGATATGATAAAATGTTACTATGGTGTTTATTATTTCGTTTGTTTTTTAGTAATAATAATTATTATTTGTTGTTGTTATTATTATTATTAAAGTTAAGATTTTTTTATTTTACAGTTAAATATTACAATGGTAATAATAATTATTATTTTTATTGTTAGTTATAATTGTTATTATTATTAAATATTACACTTTTTATTTCACTGTTAAATATTACAGTTGTGATATTTTGTTTGATTTTTTTGTAGTAATAATAAAAATGATCATTATTATTGTTGTTGTTGTTGTTATTATTGTATATAACAATAGTATATACCCCCCCTCCTCTGTGACTCCTGAAGCTGCGGCGAGATCTGAGCGCTCATAAGCTCAAGCGTCAGTGGGAACGTCAGGAGACCCGGATGGGCTTCTGGAGACGATGTCATCAGCAGATCCTGACGGATCGTGTCCAATCAGAGGCCGCCTGTCAGTTCTTCCTGTCTCAGGCTGAGGTGAACCTTTACCGACATCACATCAACATTACTAAAGTTTCCTGACAATATAATATATTATATTCTAACATAATATAAAATATTATATTATATAATGTTATGTTATATTATTTTATATTATAATATATTATGTTATATCTTGTTATATTATAAATTATGTTATTATATTATATATTTTGTTATATTATATTACATTATAGTACATTACATATTTTTGCAGGTCACTTTTGTTTTTGCTGGTATCCATGTGTTTAGTAATATTATTTACATACTATTATTTATTAATATTTTCACAAATTTAAATAAATGTGATACATTTTTAATTTACTAATTTTTTATTATTTATTATTTTTATGTTTTCAGTTTTCATTTTATGGTAATTTTATGTGCTTTTGTCATTTTTTAAGTTCTATTTAGCTTTATTTTTATTTAAATTCTAAAAATTGAAGTACTTCAACTTTTTTTTATTTCAGTTAGGCAACATTTATCAATTTAATTTAAGTTTGTTTTAAGTTTGGGCTTTGTTTTATTTTATTTGTAATTTATTTTAACTAATATGTTTTGTTTATGTACTATTATTTATTAATATTTAAATACATTTAATGAATTTTGCATTATTTATATATTGAATTAGCTTTTATATTTTCAGTTTTCATTGTGTAGCAATTGTTTAATGTGCTTTCATCATTTTTATTAGATTCTTTATATTCTATTTAGATTATGTAAGCTTTTTAGCTTTATTATTCTTGCTCTAAGTCTGCTGTTTAAAAAAATAAAAATAACCAATGTAGGAGAATGATTATTATGCGCAAACAGCGGGAAACGGTATATTCGTGCAGTGTGTGCATGTCAAAAAAACAATGGCGATTTGAAGCTTATGACATATAAACGCGCACATTGTTGGAAACTTTTTCTTCAGAGACCAGGAGACGTTGTGAAATCTTTCAAGCAGAAGTTACTCTTTATTGAGAACTCGCTGTTGCATCGCTGTAGTCGTCCAAGTCTAACAAATAGCTCAGCACAGTAGAGTTTATACCTTTCAAGGGGGAGGGATTACATAGAGGTGGAGACAATGCATGTAAATGAAGTACAGGAAGTCAGCCCGGTACCGGAAATTCCCCAGCCCTGATCTCAGTGTCAATCAAATGCATAGATGCTAATCCAATCAGCCTAACTATTCAATGACTGGGACAGGGGCTCCGAGAGCCATTAAAGACAAAGAGTGAGAGTCTCAGTAATCTGAATCATTTAACTTACCGCAGAGAGAACACGACTGGCAGGGATTCTCTTGCTAGAAACTCTGATATAATCATCATTTATACCTCAAATGCTAAATTCAGTCTACTAAACTTTCTCAGTTTATATACTATTGTATTGGAACCTAAATTAAACAATTAATACATTTGTAATACAGCAACATCAACCTGATCACATGTTTAGCGTTCATGTAAACACTACATCCAGATTCATCAATCGTAATGAATTCAGTTCGATTGAGATAAAAGTTATGCATGTTAGCGTGACCTTTGATGTTTTGAGAAGAAGGATAACATGTTTCCAGTGCCAGTTTCCCTCCTGAATCTGTGTTTGTCCCGTTCAGGAGCCGATCCGCTGTGATTCTGAGCTGGTCCAGCTTGAGGAGCGGTGTCTCCTGCTGGGTCTGGCGGGTCACTGGTTGTCCCGCTGTGACGCTCCTCCACCAGTCCTGCGTCTCGGCCAGCTGGAGAAGCGTCAGTGGGAGTGCCGGATCCAGCGACTGGTTCTCCTCACGGCTCTGGAGCGCCAGAGCTTGTTCGCTCCCTCGGCTCTCTCCGAAGACTCCTTCGAAAACCTCCTCAAAGAGTTCTCCTTCTCCAGAATGTGGGCTTTGAGCGACCCGGTGCACCTGAGCCTGGACGGGCTCCCGGCGTCGGATGCCGAATGCGTGTTGTCGGAGGACGAGCGTAAGGCGCTGGACGCTCTGATCGCTCAGATGCTGAACGAGGGCGCCGTGAACGAGGCTAGTCGCGTGTGTCGCTACTTTGGCTGCTTTCACAGAGACCTGTGGCTCGTTCTGAGGTGTCGTGGTTTAGCGGCCGGCGAGATGATGCCTGAACTTCACAGTCCTGCTGGAGAAAGTAGACGCAGTTTACCATCATGTGAGTCATTTTCAGCTGTTTTTACATTTACATTTAGTCATTTAGCAGACGCCTTTGTCTAAAGCGACGTACAAATGAGGACTTAAGCAAGCGAGTCGTCATGAAGAGGCAAAAACAACACAAGAAGTGCTCAAAATACAGAGTTCAGGCATTGCTGAGAGTAGCATAAGCCAGACAAGGGAGGATTAAAGAAAAAGGAAAAGATATTATCATTTTATGATTACTTTAGCATGTTTAGATGTCACATGCACATTCCCAACACAAAAATTAGGGATGCACCGATATGAAAATTTTGGCCGATACCAATCGTTTTTTATATTTCAAAACCGATAAGCGATATATTGGCCGATAAATCTAAATGTAATCATTTTTGAGAGCCATCTGAGGTGTCAAAGCTGAAGGAAATAATCCAATCTTTATCGGCTTTAAGATATCGGCCACATTTTTTTTATCGGGCCGATAATGATCACATTAAAAATGAACATATATCAACCGATACTGATATGGTGGCCGATATATCGTCCATCCCTAAAAAAAAAGTTTGTTATCCAAAATAAAAGGCCGTAAACGTACACTACTTTTAAAATGTTTGGAATTATTATGATTTTTTTAATGTTTTTGAAGTCTCTTCTCCTCACCAAGGCTGCATTTATTTGATAAAAAATGCAGTAAAACAGTAAAAATAGTTAAATATTACCATTTTTAAGTTTTCTATGTGAATATATAGTAAAGTGTAATTTATTCCTGTGAGCATCAGCAGCATCATTACTCCAGTCTTCACATACTGAAATTTATCCTTAAAATAATCAAATTATTTTTTAATTAGTGTATTCAATATGTTTATGTATTTATTAATCATGTCGTTAGCTTAGCAACATGCTAATGGAAAACTATTAATCACATTTTATTCGATACTCAAAAGTATCTCAAGATAATTTTTCCATAATATTTCACACTGTATTTTATACAGTAATTATGTGTATTTTATTTTTGCATATGTTAAGAAGAGAGTCATGAGTAACATTATTGGTTAACTATTATCTCTTTTTTTTATTCAGTACTGAAAATATTCTTTAGTAAATCATTCCATTATATTTAAAAGCAAACATATTACACCCAGTAATTTTTGGTATTTTCTGTATTTTTTTGCTTATTAGAGTATTGAGTCGTTAGCTTAGCAAAAGGCTAATGACAAACTATTATCTGTATCACATTTTTCATTCAATACTGAAAGGAATCTGTAGAACATTTTTCTGTAATATTACAAAGCAAACATTGCACTCAGTAATTCTTTGTTATCATGTACAGTATTTTTATGCTTATTAATAGAGTATCGAGTCGTTAGCTTAGCAAAATGCTAATGGCTAACTATTTATTATCATAACATTTTTTATTCAATGCTGAAAAAAATCTATAGAAAATTGTTCTGTAATATTACAAAGCAAAATCTCACCCACTAATTCTTTGTTCTCATGTATTTTTAAGCTTATTACAATATTGAGTCGTTAGCTTAGCAAAATGCTAATGGCTAACTATTATTTTTATCACATTTTTTATTTAATACTGAAAAGAATCTATAGAAAATTGTTCTGTAATATTACAAAGCAAACATTTCACCCAGTAATTATTTGTTCTCATGTATTTTTAAGCTTATTGGAGTATTGAGTCGTACTCTATTGGAATGAACTGAGTCTGAAGTTTAATTTCTCTCTGTTATCTCCGGTCTCCTGTGTCTGAAGCGCCCAGCATCAACAGTCTGTCGTCGTTCGTGGTGGTGCCGTCACCTGACGATCAGGTTCTGGTTCAGCTCAAACATCTAGTGGATCAGTGCTGCAACGGCAAGAGTTACTGCAAACAAGTGCTGAGCCTCTACGAGCTCTCGAAGGTGAGATCTGTCACACACACACTACACTGCTGATCAGATGTCTGTCAAAAATACAGTAAAAATTCAGAAATATTTTTACAATGTAAAACAGCTGTTTTCTATGTAAATGTATTTTAAAATATCATTTATTTTTGTGATTAAAGCTGCAGTCTTCAATGTCACTGCAGTCTTCAATGTCACATGATGTGTGGAAGCCTTGCAACATTTGTTTTCAATAGAAAGTTTAAAAGAACAGCCTTTATTTGAAATAGAAATCATACTATACTGATTTCTGAAGGATCATGTGACACTGAAGACTGGACTAATGATGCTGAAAATTCAGCTTTGATCACAGGAATGAATTACACTTTACTATATATTTGCATAGAAAACAGCTGTTGTACATTGTAAAAATATTACAGAATTTTTACTGTATTTCTGATCAAATAAATGCAGCCTTGGTTTAACTCTTTCACATATTCCCATATGTTCTGTGTGTGTGTGTGTGTGTGTGTGTGTGTGTGTGTGTGTGTGTGTGTGTGTGTGTGTGTGTGTGTGTGTGTGTGTGTGTGTGTGTGTGTGTGTGTGTGTGTGTGTGTGTGTGTGTGTGCGCGCGTGTGTGCGCATGTACATGCACATGTGTGTGTGTGTGTGTGTGTACGCGTACGCGTGTACGCGCGTGTGTGCAGGAGCTGCAGTGCTCGTTCGCTGAGATCTCGTCTGAGGAGCCCGAGGCGGTTCTGAAGAAGGTTCTGCTGTCGCATCAGCCGGACCGCTACAAGCGCGCGCAGGCGTTCATCAGCGTTCAGGGCCTGGAGCCCGACGCCGTGGCCCGGCTCGTCTCGTCCGCGGTGCTCGAGGGGCTCCTCGCAGCGGCTCAGGACGGGGAACCCGGTGAGACAGACCTCTTCATCTTCTGAGGGTGTAGCACAGTCATGTGATCGTGTACTTTTAATGGCACTGACCGAATCACGTCGGTATTAGCGAGTAACTATTCACATTACATAATTCGTGCCATCGGTGCCTGAGAACGCATGTGTGTGCGAGAGTGAGACTATTAAATACGAATCCTGCATGTTCTGTGTGAATGAGTGGCGCAGACGCGCGGTTTCATTTACACACACTCACTCTCTCACTCACTTCACACACACTCACACTCACTCACTCACTCTCACTCTCACTTTCACTCACTCACTCACTCACTTCACACACACTTACTCACTCACTCCCTCACACTCACTCACTTTCACTCACTCACACTCACTCACTCACACTCACTAACACTCACACACTCACTCACTCACTCTCACTTTCACTCCCTCACACTCACTCCCTCACACTCACTCACTCACACACTCACTCACACACACTCACTCACACACACTCACTCACTCACTCACTCACTCACACACTCACTCACTCACTCACTCACTCACACACTCACTCACACTCCCTCACACTCACTCACTCACTCACTCACTCACACACTCACTCACTCACTCACACACTCACTCACTCATACTCACTCACTCACTCACTCACTCACACACTCACTCACACTCACTCACACTCACTCACACACACTCACTCACTCACTCACACACTCACTCACTCACTCACTCACTCACTCACTCACTCACACACACACTCACTCACACTCACTCACTCACTCACACACTCACTCACTCATACTCACTCACTCACACACTCACTCACTCACTCACTCACACACTCACTCACACTCACTCACACACACTCACTCACTCACTCACACACTCACTCACTCCCTCACTCACACACTCACTCACACTCACTCACTCACACACTCACTCACACACTCACTCACTCACACACTCACTCACTCACTCACTCACTCACTCACACACTCACTCACTCACTCACTCAGACTCTCACTCACTCACTCACACACACACACACACACACACACCCTGAAGCATGCGTTTTTTCAGCCTCTTCAGTCTCACTATGTGAGAACATGAATGCATTTCCAGAGCTGCTCTGAGAGTCACTGAAGTTCATCTGTGTGTGTGTGTGTGTGTGTGTGTGTGTGTGTTCAGGACAGCGGCTGATGTTCGGCCCGGCTGACGGGAAAGAGGCGTTCCTGCAACTGGCCAAACTGTGTGGAGATCCAAACCTGGTGGGCGTCAAACTCCTGGACAGCATCCCGACGGTCCCACTGTCCGAACTCAGCGTCAGTGAGTTACCCACAATGCTCTAATGCTGACCACTGCTACCCACAATGCTCTAGTGCTGACCACTGTTACCCACAATGCTCTAGTGCTGACCCCTCTCTCTCTCTCTCTCTCTCTCTCTCTCTCTCTCTCTCTCTCTCTCTCTCTCTCTCTCTCTCTCTAGCGGTGGAGATGTTGATCTTGGCTCACGACTGCTTCAGCGTGACCTGTAACATGGAGGGCATCGTGAGGGTCCTTCAGGCGGCGCGTCACCTGAGTCACACACACCTGGCTCACGGCGAAGGCTACGGGCTCCTGGTGAGTCACACACACTGACGCACCTGAGTCACACACACACACACACACACACACACACACACACACACACACACACACACACACACACTGAAGCACCTGAGTCACACACACCTGGCTCAAGGCGAAGGCTACGGGCTCCTGGTGAGTCTCACACACACACACACACACACACACACTGACGCACCTGAGTCAAACACACCTGGCTCACGGCGAAGGCTACGGGCTCCTGGTGAGTCACACACACACACACACACACACACACACACACACACACACACACACACACACACTGACGCACCTGAGTCACACACACCTGGCTCATGGTGAAGGCTACGGGCTCCTGGTGAGTCACACACACACTGACGCACCTGAGTCACACACACCTGGCTCACGGCGAAGGCTATGGGCTCCTGGTGAGTCTCACACACACACTCACACACACTCACACACACACACACACACACACACACACACACACACACACACACACACACACTAAGGGACCAGGTGAGTTCATCCTCATCATCATCATTAACCTGTGAGTCTGATGGTATATGTGTGTGTGTGTGTGTGTGTGTGTGTCCACAGGTGCGTCTCCTCACAGGCATCGGCAGGTACAACGACATGACGTACATCTTCGACCTCCTGCACCAGAACCATCGCTTCGAGATGCTCCTGAGGAAGAAGGTCGAGTCGGTGAGAGTCACACTTCACACAAGCGTCTTATACTTTATACTCTACTGTTTAAAGGTTATGTTTCTGAAAGAGCCTCTTCTGCTCAACAAGGCATTTATTTGATCAAAAATACAATAAAAACAGTAACATTGTTAAATATTATTACAATTTAAAATAATTGTTTTCTATGTGTATGTGTGTATATGTATATATATATATATATATAATCATAACATGTATTTTTAATTTTATTGTTTATTATTTTATTTTATTCTGTAATGTACTGTCGTTATTTAAGTTATTATTTATTAGTTTTTTTATATATATTATCTTATTAGTTTTGTATTTTAGTATTTCAGTTTTTTATTTGTTTGTTTGTTTTTACATAATAATTTTAACATTTATTTATTTTTTATTTAATTCTGTAAAGTACTGCCATGTAATTTACTTGACTATAGTTAGTTTCTCTTCCTATTTTTATAAGTTTAGATTTTTATTTATTTATTTATATACACTTATTTTATTTACTTTTATTTATTTTATTTTAGTATTTCAGATTTTTTGTTTATTTATTGTTTGTTTTGTAGTTTTATATTATTATTATTTTTATTATTATTATTTTCTATTTTATTTTATTCTGTAGTATAGTTGATCCCAATCTTAATTGATTGATAATTTAATTAAATTCATTAATTCATTAATTATCTATCTATCATTTGTTTTTTTTGTTTTTTTTTAAATCATTATTATTATGTAATCCTTACATTATTCTGTAATGCACTAAATGTAAGGAATTGTGTGTGTGTGGGTGTGTTCCAGAACGTGCGTCTGAAGATGGCTCTGCTGGAATATATCAAGCGCTGTTTGCCGGGCGACAGTGAGAAACACAACATGGTGGCTCTGTGTTTCAGCATGTGCCGAGAGATCGGAGAAAACCACGAGGCAGCCGCGCGAACACAACTAAAGATCATCGAGTCGCAGCCCTGGGGTCAGAGATCAACACACACACTACTAGCCCATATCACACACACTACTAGCCCATATCACACACACTACTAGCCCATATCACACGCACTACTAGCCCATATCACACACACTACAAGCCCATAGCACACACACTACTAGCCCATATCACACACACTACTAGCCCATATCACACACACTACTAGCCCATATCACACACACTACTAGCCCATAGCACACACACTACAAGCCCATAACACACACACTACTAGCCCATATCACACACACTACTAGCCCATATCACACACACTACTAGCCCATATTACACGCACTACTAGCCCATATCACACACACTACTAGCCCATATCACACACACTACTAGCCCATAACACACACACTACTAGCCCATAGCACACACACTACTAGCCCATATCACACGCACTACTAGCCCATATCACACACACTACTAGCCCATATCACACGCACTACTAGCCCATATCACAGACACTACAAGCCCATAGCACACACACTACTAGCCCATATCACACACACTACAAGCCCATAGCACACACACTACAAGCCCATAGCACACACACTACTAGCCCATATCACACACACTACTAGCCCATATCACACACACTACTAGCCCATAGCACACACACTACAAGCCCATAACACACACACTACTAGCCCATATCACACACACTACTAGCCCATATCACACACACTACTAGCCCATATCACACACACTACTAGCCCATATTACACGCACTACTAGCCCATATCACACACACTACTAGCCCATATCACACGCACTACTAGCCCATATCACACACACTACTAGCCCATAGCACACACACTACTAGCCCATATCACACACACTACTAGCCCATAGCGCACACACTATTAGGCCATAGCACACATACTACTAGCCCATATCACACACACTACTAGCCCATATCACACACACTGCTAGCCCATATCAAACACGCTACTAGCCCATAACACACACACTACTAGCCCATAGCACACATACTACTAGCCCATATCACACACACTGCTAGCCCATATCACACACACTACTAGCCCATAACGTACACACTACTAGCCCATAGCACACATACTAATAGCCCATATCACACACACTACTAGCCCATATCACACACACTACTAGCCCATATCACACACACTACTAGCCCATATCACACACACTGCTAGCCCATATCAAACACGCTACTAGCCCATAACACACACACTACTAGCCCATATACAACTAGCCCATATACACGCACTACTAGCCCATAACGCACACACTACTAGCCCATATCATACACACTACTAGCCCATATCGCACACGCTACTAGCCCATATCACACGCACTACTAGCCCATATAACACACACTACTAGCCCATATCACACACACTACAAGCCCATAGCACACACACTACTAGCCCATATCACACACGCTACTAGCCCATAACACACACACTACTAGCCCATATTACACGCACTACTAGCCCATAACGCACACACTACAAGCCCATATCACACGCACTACAAGCCCATAGCACACACACTACTAGCCCATATCACACACGCTACTAGCCCATAACACACACACTACTAGCCCATATTACACGCACTACTAGCCCATAACGCACACACTACTAGCCCATATCACACACGCTACTAGCCCATATCACACACACTACTAGCCCATATCACACGCACTACTAGCCCATAACGCACACACTACTAGCCCATATCACACGCACTACTAGCCCATAACGCACACACTACTAGCCCATATCACACACGCTACTAGCCCATATCACACACACTACTAGCCCATATCACACACACTACTAGCCCATATCACACACACTACTAGCCCATATCACACACGCACTACTAGCCCATATCACACACACTACCAGCCCATATCACACACACTACTAGCCCATATCACACACTACTAGCCCATATCACACACGCTACTAGCCCATATCACACACGCTACTAGCCCATATCACACGCACTACTAGCCCATATCACACACACTACTAGCCCATATCGCACACACTACTAGCCCATAATGCACACACTACTAGCCCATATCACACACACTACTAGCCCATGTCACACACACTACTAGCCCATGTCACACGCACTACTAGCCCATAACGCACACACTACTAGCCCATATCACACACTCTACTAGCCCATTACGCACACACTACTAGCCCATATCGCACACACTACTAGCCCATATCACACACACTACTAGCCCATATCGCACACACTACCAGCCCATATCACACGCACTACCAGCCCATATCACACATACTACTAGCCCATATCACACACACTACTAGCCCATATCACACACACTACTAGCCCATGTCACACGCACTACTAGCCCATAACGCACACACTACTAGCCCATATCACACACGCTACTAGCCCATGTCACACGCACTACTAGCCCATAACGCACACACTACTAGCCCATATCACACGCACTACTAGCCCATAACACACACACTACTAGCCCATATCACACACACTACTAGCCCATATCACACACACTACTATCCCATGTCACACGCACTACTTGCCCATATCACACACGCTACTAGCCCATATCACACACACTACTAGCCCATATCACACGCACTACTAGCCCATAACGCACACACTACTAGCCCATATCACACACACTACTAGCCCATATCACACACACTACTAGCCCATGTCACACGCACTACTAGCCCATATCACACATGCTACTAGCCCATATCACACACACTACTAGCCCATATCACACACACTACTAGCCCATATCACACACGCACTACTAGCCCATATCACACACACTACCAGCCCATATCACACACACTACTAGCCCATATCACCCACACTACTAGCCCATATCACCCACACTACTAGCCCATATCACACACACTACTAGCCCATGTCACACGCACTACTAGCCCATATCACACACACTACAAGCCCATATCACACACGCTACTAGCCCATATCACACGCACTACTAGCCCATATCACACACACTACTAGCCCATATCACACACGCTACTAGCCCATATCACACACACTACTAGCCCATATCACACACACTACTAGCCCATATCACACACACTACTAGCCCATATCACACACACTGCCTGTAAAATAGTGTTAACTGGTTGTGTTCATTGCTAATTTCTATGTTACAATGATCCTTGTGTGTGTGTGTGTGTGTGTGTGTGTGTGTGTGTGTGTGTGTGTGTGTGTGTGTGTGTGTGTGTGTGTGTGTGTGTGTGTGTGTGTGTGTGTGTGTGTGTGTGTGTGTGTGTGTGTGTGTGTGTGTGTGTGTGCAGTAATCACTGTGGATCTGAAGAACGCTCTGCTGAAGGTCCTGACGCTCCTGAAAGACGCTGCTGAGAGTTACTCAAAGGTGCACATTTTTTATTTTTAGGGGATTTTATGGTGCTAAATTATATTTACGCTGCATTTATAATCCATTTATTCACTTTTTGAGCATAGACCTGAAAATTAAATTTCCAGCTTAAACTGTTGTAAATCTTAAATGCTTTAGAGTTACAGACTGAAGTTTGATCTCTTTTCAAAGACGAAACTTTTATTGCTGAATTATTTTTAGATTGTTCTAAATTTCTCAGTAAATGATGTTTCAGTGTGTGTGTGTGTGTGTGTGTGTGTGTGTGTTTGGCTGCAGTACCGAACACTTCCACTAGAGGAAACTCGTCTCATAGTCATTTCCAATGCGCTCATTTAAATGCTTTAAGGTCAACGTGATATCAAAAAGCACTCTATTAATATATTTATATAATATATTAATTATATTAATCATAATGCATTATTGCTGTATTATTAATCATAATATTAATCATAATGCATGTTGCTGGTCTTATTGTGCATGATTCATTAGTGCAGTTTTCTTTAATGTGTGTGTGTGTGTGTGTGTGTGTGTGTGTGTGTGTGTGTGTGTGTGTGTGTGTGTGTGTGTGTGTGTGTGTGTGTGTGTGTGGTTTCAGGACTCGTGTGTGCGTCAGGCGGTGAAGTGTGTGAAACTGGCCAAACTGGTGACGCTCCAGTTGCACTTTCTGAATCACGGACAGGAGCAGCGCGTGGTGAATCTGCATCCGTCAGAGATCCAGAGCACCATCGTGTCTTTACCGCGCTGTTACCAGGTCTCACAATATCTACTGTTATTCATATTTCAGACAGAAATATTTTGATTTCTCCTGTGAAACACTAGATGTTTAGGATAAAAGCGTCTGCTAAATGAATAAATGTAAATGTAATGTAAATGTTTAGAAGGATGTTCACGCTCACTAGAGAAATAAATAAACAAAGATAAATGAATAAGTAAATAAAATATGAAGAGAAATAAATAAATAGAAATATGAAGAGACATCTAACAATACAATTTGTTGTTTTAAAACTATAAACAACCAAAATACACTTTTAAAGTTTATCTTTAATTTTAAAAAATCTAAATGTTTTTACATTCAGAATTGTGAGATAAAAATTCACAATTATCTTTTTTGGTATCACTTTACAATAAGGTTTTATTAGTTAAACTTCTACAGCATTTAGTAATTTTTAAATTAAATTTTATTTTATTTACTAAAAGTAACTCCCATAACAAAATGATTTCAACAAAAAAAAAAACAGGATCTTTTTTTTAAGATCAAAAGTTGTATCTGTTCACATTAGTTAATGCACTGTGACCTTGTGCAATATATTTCCATCTGTTTATGAAAATGTGCAAAACACGTTGGATCGACATGATGGATTGGACTTTTGTTTCTGCCTCGTAATAAAAATAAAAAAGAGGCAACGCTTTAAAACAAGGTTTCATTTGTTAACATTAGTTAATGCAGTAACTCACACAAACATACCAAAAAAGGTAATTGCAACTTTTTATGTCACAATTCTGAATGTAAAAACATTTAGATTTTTTTTTTATTAAAGATAAACTTTTAAAAGTTTATTTTTTATTTTTTTTGGTTATAGTTCTAAAACGACAAATTTTATTTTTAGTTATTTCTCTTCATATTTTATTTATTTTTTTCTCTTCATAGTTATTTATTTTTCTTCATATTTTATTTGTTTATTTTGTAATTTGATTTATTTCTCTTCATATTTTATTTATGTCTCCATGTTTATTTATTTCTCTTCATATTTATTTATTTCTCTTCATATTTATTTATTTCTCTTCATATTTATTTATTTCTCTTCATATTTATTTATTTCTCTTCATATTTTATTTAAACATTTCTCTTGTTTATTTTATTTATTTATGGCTCTTAGTGTTTTATTGATGTCTCATATTTATTTATTTCTCTGCATTTTTGTATTTAATTCTCGTGATGGTTTATTCATTTTATAATTTATTTATTTATTTCTCTTCATAATTTATTTATGGATTAATATCTCCATGTTTATTTATTTATCTTCATATTTTGCTGCATTTTTCACACCTCGACAGTAGACATGGTAGCTGGAATGACATTAAATTATTAACACACAAGTAAAAAATAAAAACGTATTGGTAAATGTTGAGAATAACATTATTAAATGACGTAGAAGTATTTTTCATTGTTAGTTTATACCCATTGTCAGTTAACTAATATTAATAAATGAAACCTTATTGTAAAGTGTTACCAGAAAATGTAATTGCGACTTTTTATAGTGAGAATTTCGATAAAAAGAAGAAAACAATAAATAAGGTCACATTGGTGGAAACGAGCTTCATAAGATGTCGATTAAATTATGTTTGAGTGAATGTTGCTTTAAGAGTGAGATCTATATGGAGTTAATATTGTGCCATAATTAAACAAACAAATCCAGCATTTTGCAAACTAACTCGATCTGCTTTGCAAAGGAAAACTCGACTCGCAAACAATTGCTTTGAAAACAGTAGAGTCGAGTTTTCCTTTGCAAAGCAGATCGAGTTTTTTTGCAAAATGTTGGATTTTTTTTGTTTAATTATGGCACAATATTAACTCTATAGATCTACACATGAATCCACTCCAGAAAACAGTGTAATGTGACTTTGCTGATCAGTAGAGGTGATTTGTTGTGCTTCAGTGACGTGTGTGTGTGTGTGTGTGTGTGTGCGTGTGTGTGTGTGTGTGTGTGTGTGTGTGTGTTAGCCTCTCCCTATGGAGGATCCCTATACCACTCTACAGATAAAGCGTTGTGGAATTTTTCGGTTCGCGTACCTACCCAAAGTGATAAGATAAAATAAAAATTCTGCATCAAAATTTATTGACAAGTAGTTTGTTTAGGCATGGTTTGTAAGGAATTATAAACCTGCGCACATATATACAAACGCACATAACTATAGAATAAATTCTTAATGCGCATGTGAACGCCATCAGCGTCTATCACAGGTTCACGTTTAAAGTCTGTTTAGAGAGAACGGTGTCGTCTTAGCGGCTCCTAATTTAATAACAAATGATCATTTAGACGGAAGTGAATCAATCAAAACTAACTTTAGCTGGAAAAAACATTTTTCAAGAGCCACTATAAAACTAAACCAATCTCTGTTACCTTAAATTATATGTTTATCTCTGTAAAGCTGCTTTGAAACAATCTACATTGTTAAAAGCACTATATAAATGAGGATGACTTGACTTGACTTGTGTGTGTGTGTGTGTGTGGCAGGCGTTCGTGCTGGCCGAAGCGTACGACTTCAGTCCGGACTGGGCCGATCTCCTCTATCAGAAGGTCATTCTCAACGGAGAGTTCAACTATCTGGAGGAGTTTAAACGCCACCGGGCGCTGAGCGCTAGCCTGTTCCACGACATCTCCAAAAAGTAGGCGGAGACTGTTTTTGTGAGGATATTTATTAGCTAGCTTTCTGGAATACTTGATTGTTATCAGTCACTAGCCGCGTTTCCATTACCCTTCAAAGTGCGTAAATTGAAAATGCGCCTAATGGAAACACGTCAATTTCACAAAAACTCACATTTATCGCGAAAAAGTTTTTCCGCTCGCATGAGGAGGTTTTTCAAGCAATTCGAAAAAGAAATATTTCGCAAAACTGCAATGGAAACAGTTTTTGCGCATTTACAGTCGCCTGACGTAGAAGACGCGGTGTGTTTGGACAGAATACGAGACAGTTCTTTATTAAACTCATAAAAGACAAAAGAATTACAGGAATACTGGATTGTAAACCTCAGAGAAACGCCACGATCAAGATCTCGAAGCAGAAATGAGGAGAAACACCCAGAAACTCCTCATACGAGCCGCTCACAGTATAAGAGTCTTTCCTTGCCATTAATGCTGGATCACACACACACACACACACACGTCTCCTTAGATTAATAATAATGGCCAGTGCGGCGGCTGGGATATACGTAAACCCACCAACATCCGTCGCTATGATTTTTGGGATGATTTATCGCGAGAGGAAAAAATTACTCGCATAACATCGGTTAATGGAAACCTATTATCTCCTATTCGCAATAGTTTTTTGTCGACATTTAGAAAACAATCGCAAAAGTTTTGGGCAAATCTGTAACGGAAACGCCGTGCCTTCTGGTGTCATTATGAAATCAAATGTTTGTAAATTAAATCTAATAATACACATGATAAAATGATTTTAACTCAAATGTTATATTTATATATCATATAAAATTGATTAATAATGAAATATTATAATAATAGTATAGTAATAATAAAAATATTAGTAATAAAATACAATGATTTCTACAAAAAATATATTTTACATTATTTTAAAATATAAATATAATATTTTATTAAATAGTAATTTTGTATTACTACTTGGTTGTAATTGCTCAATGGGGTTTATTTGGAGTCAAAAATATGTAAATAAATAAAAATAATAAAATGAACTGTCATATAAAATACTTATCTAAATATATTGTTTTGTTTTATTAGTCAAACATTTGTAAATGAAATAAAAACTAAAAGTAACTCCCATAACAAAATGATTTCAACTCAAAAAAATGTTTTATTACTATGTCATATAAATATAAAGGTCTAATATTTGTAAACGAAATAAATAATGCACAATAAAAAATAATAATTAAAGAAACTCAAACCCAAAAAAAGTATTAAAATAATAAATATAATATACTATAATACATTAAATATAATAGTAAATAAATACAATTTAATATAGTATTTTTATCATTGCTTGATTAGTCAATGGTGTCATTTTGGTTAAAAAAAATATTAATAATTATAGAATTAATAATTATAATAAAAATAAAATAATTTCACTTAAATTTGTTTATTTTATAATATAATTTAATGAATGCATTATTATTTATTTAAGTAGCCAAAGTTGATTTTTGTCACCGTCTGTACATTTATTCCCTAGTTATTATATAAAATATTCAGTCTAGATATACTTTTGTCACGGACATGTTTTTTCTGTCATGCTTATATTTAACATGACTATCTAGAGTTGCTCAGATTATATTATTTGTGATATTTAATGTGTTGTGCAGAATGTGCAATCAGAAGTGTCCGGCGAGCTCCAGTCAGAATCTGAAGAAGCTTCTGTCTCACTGCGAGGACGTCTACACACACTATAAAGTGGCGTACGAGCACCAGTTCCTGGACGTGGCCAACATGCTTCTGCAGGACTCCAGGAGCAACAGTTTCCTCAACGACCGGCTCGGCACCTGAAGCACTGCGTCCACACGCTCACCATGAGGAATATCCACACTAATCTAAACCACATTTCCTGTGATTCATTTACAGTAAAAGTAAATAAAAAACAAGACAGTTTTCAGACGTCCTGAAGTTCTTACCCCCATTAACACTGTAAAATACTGTTTAACTGCTACTTGAGCTGATGAAGTGAGCTTGTACTTAAAACAACACATATTTCCCAGTGAAGACAAAATAATCTTGTTTTCCCTTTGAATGAAGATAATTTTTCTTTTACAACGTAGTTCTTGTTTTTAGCAAGAACTTTTTTTTTTCTTTTTTCTTTTTTTTTAATAAGACTTAAAATCGTGTCTTGAATGTTTGATTGTAATTGGTCAGTCGTGTCATTATAATAAAATATAATGTTATTAATATAGTATTTTGTTTATTCTACTTGATTGTAATTGTCAGTGGTTTTATAATAAAACACAATAAAATATAATATTTTTATTATTGCTTGATTGTAATTAGTCAGGGGTGTCATTATTATAAAATATAATATTTTATTAATATACAAATTTTTATTAATGTTTGATTGTAATTGGTCATTTGTATCATAATAAAATATAAAATTTTATTAATATAGTATTTTGTTTATTACTACTTAATTGTAATTGGTCAGTTATGTCATTATAAAATATATTTTATTTATATAGTATTTTTTTATTACTACTTGATTGTAATTGGTCAGTGGTGTCATTACAAAAAAAAATATTTTATTCATAAAATTATTTTTTATTAATTCTTGATTGTAATCGTCACTTGTTATTTTGTAGTAAACAATTTTGTAGAAAAAAAGTATATGTAATATAATCATTGCTAAACTAAAATTGTACATGTGTGATCGATTAAGGGTACAATATTTACATAAATAATATCTAAATCATCCAAAATTATTATTCTAAATAAGCATTATTAAAAGTCAGATTTTTTCTCTTTAAAAATCATTTGCTATGTAGTGATTTTTAATTTGGAGTAGAAACAGGTGGAGTGACTTTATCACATCAGACATGTGACACTTTGCTCACAGCTGATTGGTCCTAAGTTCAGTTTGCAACCTCTTACCTGTAACCACCTGACCTAGAAGAGATCTGTGTGTTTGTGCCGATGGAGATCTGGTGTGTGTTTGTGCTGATGGAGATCTGGTGTGTGTTTGTGCCGATGGAGATCTGGTGTGTGTTTGAGTCGATGGAGATCTGGTCTGTGTTTGTGTCGATGGAGATCTGGTGTGTGTTTGTGCCGATGGAGGTCTTGTGTGAGTTTGTGCTGATGGAGATCTGGTGTGTGTGTGTGCTGATGGAGATCTGGTGTGTGTTTGTGCTGATGGAGATCTGGTGTGTGTTTGTGTCGATGGAGGTCTTGTGTGAGTTTGTGCTGATGGAGATCTGGTGTGTGTTTGTGGCGATGGAGATCTGGTGTGTGTTTGTGTCGATGGAGACCTGGTGTGTGTGTGTGTGTGTGTGTGTGCTGATGGAGATCTGGTGTGTGTTTGTGCCGATGGAGACCTGGTGTGTGTTTGTGTTGATGGAGGTCTTGTGTGAGTTTGTGCCGATGGAGATCTGGTGTGTGTTTGTGCCGATGGAGACCTGGTGTGTGTTTGTGTTGATGGAGGTCTTGTGTGAGTTTGTGCCGATGGAGACCTGGTCTGTGTTTGTGTCGATGGAGACCTGGTGTGTGTGTGTGTGTGTGTGCTGATGGAGACCTGGTGTGTGTTTGTGCTGATGGAGATCTGGTGTGTGTTTGTGTTGATGGAGGTCTTGTGTGTGTGAGTTTGTGCTGATGGAGACCTGGTCTGTGTTTGTGTCGATGGAGACCTGGTGTGTGTGTGTGTGTTTGTGCTGATGGAGACCTGGTCTGTGTTTGTGTCGATGGAGACCTGGTGTGTGTGTGTGTGTGTGTGTGTGTGTGCTGATGGAGACCTGGTGTGTGTTTGTGCTGATGGAGATCTGGTGTGTGTGTGTGCTGATGGAGATCTGGTGTGTGTTTGTGCCGATGGAGATCTGGTGTGTGTTTGTGCCGATGGAGATCTGGTGTGTGTTTGTGCCGATAGAGATCTGGTGTGTGTTTGTGCCGATGGAGATCTGATGTGTGTGTGTGCCGATGGAGATCTGGTGTGTGTGTGTGCCGATGGAGATCTGGTGTGTGTTTGTGCTGATGATGATCTGGTGTGTGTTTGTGTCGATGGAGATCTGATGTGTGTGTGTGCCGATGGAGATCTGATGTGTGTGTGTGCCGATGGAGATCTGATGTGTGTGTGTGCCGATGGAGATCTGGTGTGTGTGTGTGCCGATGGAGATCTGGTGTGTGTGTGTGCCGATGGAGATCTGGTGTGTGTGTGTGCCGATGGAGATCTGGTGTGTGTTTGTGCTGATGATGATCTGGTGTGTGTTTGTGTCGATGGAGATCTGATGTGTGTGTGTGCCGATGGAGATCTGGTGTGTGTGTGTGCCGATGGAGATCTGGTGTGTGTGTGTGCCGATGGAGATCTGGTGTGTGTGTGTGCCGATGGAGATCTGGTGTGTGTTTGTGGCGATGGAGATCTGGTGTGTGTTTGTGCCGATGGAGATCTGGTGTGTGTTTGTGCCGATGGAGATCTGGTGTGTGTTTGTGTCGATGGAGACCTGGTGTGTGTGTGTGCCGATGGAGATCTGGTGTGTGTTTGTGCCTATGGAGACCTGGTGTTGGTTTGTGCCGATGGAGATCTGGTGTGTGTTTGTGCCGATGGAGATCTGGTGTGTGTGTGTGTCGATGGAGATCTGGTGTGTGTGTGTGCCGATGGAGATCTGGTGTGTGTTTGTGCCGATGGAGATCTGGTGTGAGTTTGTGCCGATGGAGATCTGGTGTGTGTTTGTGCCGATGGAGATCTGGTGTGTGTGTGTGTCGATGGAGATCTGGTGTGTGTTTGTGCTGATGGAGATCTGGTGTGTGTTTGTGCTGATGGAGATCTGGTGTGTGTGTGTGCTGATGGAGATCTGGTGTGTGTTTGTGTCGATGGAGACCTGGTGTGTGTTTGTGCCGATGGAGGTCTTGTGTGAGTTTGTGCCGATGGAGATCTGGTGTGTGTTTGTGCTGATGGAGATCTGGTGTGTGTTTGTGTCGATGGAGACCTGGTGTGTGTTTGTGCTGATGGAGACCTGGTCTGTGTTTGTGTCGATGGAGACCTGGTGTGTGTTTGTGCCGATGGAGATCTGGTGTGTGTTTGTGCCGATGGAGATCTGGTGTGTGTTTGTGTCGATGGAGATCTGGTGTGTGTGTGTGCCGATGGAGATCTGGTGTGTGTTTGTGCCGATGGAGATCTGGTGTGTGTTTGTGTCGATGGAGATCTGGTGTGTGTTTGTGTCGATGGAGATCTGGTGTGTGTGTGTGCCGATGGAGATCTGGTGTGTGTTTGTGCTGATGGAGATCTGGTGTGTGTTTGTGTCGATGGAGATCTGGTGTGTGTTTGTGCCGATGGAGATCTGGTGTGTGTTTGTGCTGATGGAGATCTGGTGTGTGTTTGTGCTGATGGAGATTTGGTGTGTGTTTGTGCTGATGATGATCTGGTGTGTGTGTGTGTGTTTGTGCTGATGGAGATCTGGTGTGTGTTTGTGCAGATGATGGAGATCTGGTGTGTGTTTGGGCTGATGGAGATCTGGTGTGTGTGTGTGCTGATGGAGATTTGGTGTGTGTTTGTGCTAACGGAGATCTGGTGTGTGTTTGTGTCGATGGAGATCTGGTGTGTGTTTGTGCTGATGGAGATCTGGTGTGTGTTTGTGCTGATGATGATCTGGTGTGTGTGTGTGTGTTTGTGCTGATGGAGATCTGGTGTGTGTTTGTGCAGATGATGGAGATCTGGTGTGTGTTTGTGCTGATGGAGATTTGGTGTGTGTTTGTGCTGATGATGATCTGGTGTGTGTGTGTGTGTTTGTGCTGATGGAGATCTGGTGTGTGTTTGTGCAGATGATGGAGATCTGGTGTGTGTTTGTGATGATGGAGATCTGGTGTGTGTGTGTGCTGATGGAGATTTGGTGTGTGTTTGTGCTAACGGAGATCTGGTGTGTGTTTGTGCCGATGGAGATCTGGTGTTATTGTGCCGATGGAGATCTGGTGTGTGTTTGTGCTGATGGAGATCTGGTGTGTGTGTGTGCTGATGTAGATCTGGTGTGTGTTTGTGCCGATGGAGATCTGGTGTGTGTTTGTGCTGATAGAGATCTGGTGTGTGTGAGTTTGTGCTGATGGAGATCTGGTGTGTGTTTGTGCCGATGGAGATCTGGTGTGTGTGTGTGCCGATGGAGATCTGGTGTGTGTGTGTGCTGATGGAGATCTGGTGTGTGTTTGTGTCGATGGAGATCTGGTGTGTGTTTGTGCTGATGGAGATCTGGTGTGTGTTTGTGCTGATGGAGATTTGGTGTGTGTTTGTGCTGATGATGATCTGGTGTGTGTGTTTGTGCTGATGGAGATCTGGTGTGTGTTTGTGCTGATGGAGATCTGGTGTGTGTTTGTGCTGATGATGGAGATCTGGTGTGTGTTTGTGCCGATGGAGATCTGGTGTGATTGTGCCGATGGAGATCTGGTGTGTGTTTGTGCTGATGGAGATCTGGTGTGTGTGCTGATGATGGAGATCTGGTGTGTGTTTGTGCTGATGATGGAGATCTGGTGTGTGTTTGTGCTGATGGAGATCGGGTGTGTGTCTGTGCTGATGATGGAGATCTGGTGTGTGTTTGTGGTGTGTGTTTGTGCTGATTGAGATCTGGTGTGTGTTTGTGCTGATGGAGATCTGGTGTGTGTTTGTGTCGATGGAGATCTGGTGTGTGTTTGTGCTGATGGAGATCTGGTGTGTGTTTGTGCTGATGGGTCTGGTGTGTGTTTGTGTCGATGGAGATCTGGTGTGTGTGTGTGTGTGTGTGTGCCGATGGAGATCTGGTGTGTGTGTGTGTGTGTGTGCCGATGGAGATCTGGTGTGTGTGTGTGTGTGTGTGTGTGTGTGTGTGTGTTTGTCCTGATGGAGATCTGGTGTGTGTTTGTGCTGATGGGTCTGGTGTGTGTTTGTGTCGATGGAGATCTGGTGTGTGTGTGTGTGTGTGCCGATGGAGATCTGGTGTGTGTGTGTGTGTGTGTGTGTGTGTGTGTGTGTGTGTGTTTGTCCTGATGGAGATCTGGTGTGTGTTTGTGCTGATGGAGATCTGGTGTGTGTGTGTGTCGATGGAGATCTGGTGTGTGTGTGTGTGTGTGTGCCGATGGAGATCTGGTGTGTGTGTGTGTGTGTGTGTGTGTGTGTGTGTGTGTATGTTTGTCCTGATGGAGATCTTGTGTGTGCGTGTATGTGTTTGTGCTGATGATCTGCAGTTGAGGAGCGTCAGCACCAGATGTCTCTCCTGACTCTCACTTCAGCACTTTATATCACTGTCTGTTACAGTCTGAATGAGTTTAATCACAGATGCTGTGAGGGATAATGAGATTGATGGGAATAAACAGAGACAAATCAATGATTAAACGATTTATTTCCACCTCCCTAAAAATAGGCAACCGCTCAAGACCAAATTTACCGGTACATTTCAACATGCATATAAAACTATCAAATAATAGTATATTGACATCCATTTTATAATGCATACTCCAAAGATAAAAGCATTTATTGTGCATCTGAAACTGTTTAAAATATACAGTAAAGCAAATTGAATATTTTTTATATAAATTTCTAAATATAGTTTTATTATTTTCTTTAAACATTATTAAAAAAAATGTTGAAAGAATATTTAAAATAATTTAAAAGCCAAATGCAAAATAAGAGCATGTTTAATAGTGATCACAGACTGAAAAGATAAACAATATATTTCTATGATTTACAAGCTTTAAAACTAGAGTTTAAAACAGTTTCTCCTCTTTCCAGAGACATGAATCATCTCTAAAAGCTTGTAAAAGTAGCTGATGCGGTTTATTAAACCTTATGGGTTTGCCAGTAATATGATATAGGAGACATTAAGTTAAGAGTCTCGCAGAAAAAGGAAGACTTTAATTGTGTCTGATCAGATTATATGATAGTTTAACCTTATGACACAGACTGTTATTCTCTAATGACACAGACTGTTATTCTCTAATGGGCCGAACACTGAGTTACAGAAGGAATAAAACTCCTCAAACAACAGCAAGATCAAATTTACAGCATCTAATGCTCTGTAATAGTGATTATTGATTTTCTTTTATTACTCTAGTAACAATCTTTATTGTTATACATTATACCCAGCTAACAAAAATGTTCACATTTTTCTAACATTCCAATTAAGTAATCAAAACCGTATTTCTGAATGTTCTCTGAACGTCTATTCTTCCTTCAATGTTTGTTTTTAGTCATGCGAATGTAACGGGAACATGAACATTCCATTTTAGAATTCTGCAAACATTGTGGGATGTTACTTTTGAATGTTCTATCAGATAGCTTCAAACGCACGTTCTATTGCCGTTGACAGAACGTCAGCTGAAGTTTGAGAGTGTTTGGAACCCTCAGTTGTTGTAATGCAGTGCCGTTCGCTGTAACGTGACTGAAGTGTCCTCGTTTGCTATTTTTGTCTTGTTAATTTCACAGTTAAGTCGTTTTATTCCAGTTCTCCAGATTGGCTGTTGCACGCGTGCTGTTTAAGCGTCGCGTCAGGAGCGATCAGAGAACAGTCGCAGTCAGTCAGCGGAGCGTCGCGGGGACGCGCAGATCACACGCTGCTTTCAGTCTCATCACGCGCGCACCCGCGGTTTTATCTGTCCGCTTCTTCACGCGCGCGGTTTTTTTTTAACGCGCTCTCGTGTCTCCATGCGGTCCGCGTCACCGAGCGTATAGCGCGTTGTAGCCTCGCGTCGCGTTGAGTTACGGTGTTCCTCTCGACAGTCATGAGCTCCTGCGACCGGACACTGACTCTGCTGACCGCTGCCCTCCTCATTCACGGTACCGGGACATTTACACTCTGTTATGTTATGTTATGTTATGTTATGTTATGTTATGTTATGTTATGTTATGTTATGTTATGTTATGTTGTGTTATGTTATGTACAAGGGCAGTACTATGATACATTAGTAGCATCATTAATATAGGCTACTGTATGACACAGAATTCCATACTGCTATCAAAGTATAAATCATTACTTATCCAAAAAAAACGTGGAATCCATCCATCCACATTTGTTTATGTATTTATTTGAGTTTTGTTTCTGAAGAGTTTGAACTAAAGCAGATGTTTTATCACTCTGAATTTGTGTGTGCGTGCCTGTGTGTGTGTGTGTGTGTGTGTGTGTGTTTTCTGAAAATCTTGGAACTGAAGCAAGCTTGTTTCCACCCACAGATCCACTACGAAATTACTGTGATCATCATGTTTTTAATAACCTGATTCTATTAAGATCTCCATTGATTTTCATTAAAGTCCAGAGAAACCGGTTGAGTCAGACTTTGATTCTCCTGACCGTAAGGCTCTTCAGAAAGACTCAGGAAACAATGTCACTGTCCTTTGACTTTCTTTTGCTCTCAAACCGTCAGTTCTTCTGACCGATTCCAGTCATTGTTCTTTGATTTGTTATTGTGACCTTAACTTCTCGATTGAATTCCGCTTCATATTCACCCTGCAGGAAATGATTGATTGATTTTGCAGTTTGAAAGCTGATGGTCATGTCATGTGCCGTGTGTTGTGTGTTGTGTGTCATGTGTCGTGTGTCGTGTGTCGTGTGTCGTGTGTCGTGTGTCCTGTGTCCTGTGTCCTGTGTCCTGTGTCCTGTGTCCTGTGTCGTGTGTCGTGTGTCGTGTGTCGTGTGTCGTGTGTCCTGTGTCCTGTGTCCTGTGTCCTGTGTCCTGTGTCCTGTGTCGTGTGTCGTGTGTCGTGTGTCGTGTGTCCTGTGTCCTGTGTCCTGTGTCCTGTGTCCTGTGTCCTGTGTCGTGTGTCGTGTGTCGTGTGTCGTGTGTCGTGTGTCGTGTGTCCTGTGTCCTGTGTCCTGTGTCCTGTGTCCTGTGTCGTGTGTCGTGTGTCGTGTGTCGTGTGTCCTGTGTCCTGTGTCCTGTGTCCTGTGTCCTGTGTCCTGTGTCCTGTGTCGTGTGTCGTGTGTCGTGTGTCCTGTGTCCTGTGTCCTGTGTCGTGTGTCGTGTGTCCTGTGTCCTGTGTCGTGTGCAGGTCAGACAGTCTCTCGGGGAACGCTCAGTGTAATTGAACTTTCTCAGTCAATTAAAGCTTCTTCATTTAAAAGCAGCCCAATCTAGAGCGAGCTTCGCCATCAGTCCTGAGAAGACTTAACAAAACAGTCCAAAGCTGAGAACTCTGGGATACATTCAGACAGAATTCAGATGAATTTGATTATTTTAAGATGATTGTTAAATGCTACTGAAAGGACAGTTGAACTCGTCCAGATAAGAACCGCTTTGAGGATCTGGATTTGATGGTTTAAAAATGAAAATAGGTCAAGAATAGTTTTGTGTGTGTGTTTATTCAGTATAAGAAACAATGTATCTATGGCAAGTCCCCATAAAACATTAAAACCCAATGTGTGTGTGTGTGTGTGTGTCAGTCTCTCTGCAGGGCGAGCACCAGCGACGGCTTTACAAAGACTTAATGAGAAACTACAACCCTCTGGAACGACCCGTTTATAACGACTCGCACTCGCTCACTGTGCACTTCAGCTTCAGTCTGATGCAGATCATGGACGTGGTGAGTACACACACACACACACACACACACACACACACACACACACTTCAATCAAAACACATTTAACTTAGTACAGGACTTGATTTTACACATTAGGGTTCGATTGGATGGTGAAAAGAGAGCTATAATGTTATTGGTTGATATTACTTTGCCCCGATATTATTTATATTATTTAAATACAACAAATATGTGTATTTAATCCTAATGCATTTCAGACAGAAAGTCCAAAGTTCTTCTAATTTAATATAAAAACAGAATGTGATTATCATATTAAATTATGTTTTATTAACAAAGTTGGGGAGGTACACGTTCAAATGATCTTTCCAATCAGCATGAGAGGAAGCCTATGTTTATGTATATACGCAGCCGACTCGCCTATGAATTTAGGAAAATTATGAAATTTGGCACACTGGTTGTGATAGTCATGAATAGTAATCTGACCAATTTTGGAGTCTCTAGGACCAACTCGACAGCGCCACCACCAGTTCAAAAAGCCACTTTTCTAAACCTTTCTAACTTTTTAACCCTTTGATTACAAAAAATGAAACTTAGTACACCTGAGATTACTCTCTTCATGCTGATCACATTCAGGATTCTCAGATGATCTTGGGACCAATCTCCACAGACACGATTTTTATTCATCTTTGTTCAAAATTTACGATGTTGCAAACTTAACTAGGTTGACTCGAAATCGGTTCAGAGGCTGTATCTTGGCCAAACTTTGATCAATCGAAATGAAAATTGCTACGTTTCTTCAGAACCATGATCTGAGGGTCCGTGCCAAATTTGGGAACAGCGCCACCTACAGGTCATGAGATCTGAAAAATGTATTTTTTTGCTAGTAACTTTTGAATTTTTTTAGAAAATCTTGACCACCCCAACTCCTCACACTCGTCTGGTTCCTGACCAAAACTATATTATTGAATTGTTTGATGATATTATGATGAATATTCAGTTCTGTCTGAACATCTTAAACTAGCCTAAGCTAGTTTGCTGGTCTTAGCTAGCCTGGTCTAGCTGGTCTGTTTAATGGTTTCAGAAGGGTTTTGCCACTTCTTATCAGTAGGTATATCTGTGGTGAGTGAAAAACCTCACAAAAATATCAGATATGAATAGATAATTGGAATTGAGCAGTTTGGCTTGTGGTGTCAGATTGAACAAAAATGTTTATATTTTATAGAGCATTTCAGCTAAGACTTCTGTTATTTACATTCATTCATTCATTTAGCAGACTTTTTTTATCCAAAGCAACCTTAAATTGAAGAATCCATCAAGAAAATCTCTTTTTAATTGTCTTTTGGTTGCAATATAATATATATTTGGTGGCTGAGGAAACAGTGTATGTGTGTGAGAGTGAATTTGAATATTAATGAGATAAATGAAGTGGATCTGTTGACAGAGCTCATGGAGGAGAAGGTCTCGCATCTCTCTCTCTATTGCTCACTGTTGTCTCACTCCAGCGCTCGACCACATAATGAGTTTGCTCACCACACTATGATGTGAACTCATTAATGCTGGCTGCTAGCCTGTGTTTAAGGAGCTCATGATAATGATAACTCACATTTGCTCAGGTTTGAATTGCTGGCAGACATCAGGATTCACTCTGAGTCTGGAGGAGTGTGTGTGTGTGTGCTGTAATGTTTGCAGGCTATAACCGTGACGCGTGTGTATTCGGATGAGTGTGTGTGTGTGCGCTGTAATGTTTGCAGGCTATAACCGTGACGTGTGTGTGTGTGGCTAGATATCTCAGCTGTGTTATGGCAGATGTTTTTATCTGATCTGATGCGATTCAACAGCTGCGTGTTTAACCACCTCACAAACAGACTATCATTACTTCATTCGCTGTTGTTCTACTTTTAGTTACATATCTCATTTTAACTTTATTTTTACAATTATTTTATATTTACCTGAATTTATTTATATTTTATAAAATATTTATATATTTATTTTTATTTATTCCATATTTTTATATATATACTTTTTATATTTATTTATTTATTAAGTTATATTTATTTCAACATTTTATATATGTACATTAAATATTTTTTTATTTCTTGTTAAATTATTTTATATTAAAAAAATACCAAAATTATTTTATATTAATGTATATTCTAAATTATTATTTTATTTATTTACTTTTTTGTTTATTTTGAAATTATTTTGTTTCATTGCAATATTTCTTAATATAACCTATTTTAGGATTGCTTTTTTTTGCTTATTTTATTTTTTTTATATTTTTTTATTTCACCAAAATTATTTAATTAAATTATGTATTGACCTAAATTTATTAATTCATTCATTAACTTTTTCATTTATATAAAATAATTTTTATTTATGTATTACATTTTGTGTATGTGTAAATAATGATGAACGATGACAGTGCTAATGTTCTGCTAATGTGTTGTCAGATACTGATGTTAGCATCTATTGGGCTCCAGGTGGAAATACACACTTTGATTAAGGCTACGTTTACGCGTGGCTAGCTATAGTCATAAACGGACATTTCACCCTCTCCGTTTTCAAAAATAATATCGTGCACACCTGTCAGTTTTCAGAAAAGTGTTCGTTTACGCGAGTCCGTGTCATCCTGAAAATGAGCAAATCTTGTCACCGTAAACTGCCCTGTTAATCATCCTGTCACTGTAAACTGCCCTGTCAATCATTCTGTCACTGTAAACTGCCCTGTCAATCATCCTGTCACCGTAAACTGCCCTGTCAATCATCCTGTCACTGTAAACTGCCCTGTCAATCATCCTGTCACTGTAAACTGCCCTGTCAATCATCTTGTCACCGTAAACTGCCCTGTCAATCATCCTGTCACTGTAAACTGCCCTGTCAATCATCCTGTCACTGTAAACTGCCCTGTCAATCATCCTCTCACCATAAACTGCCCTGTCAATCATCCTGTCACCGTAAACTGCCCTGTCAATCATCCTGTCACTGTAAACTGCCCTGTCAATCATCCTGTCACTGTAAACTGCCCTGTCAATCATCTTGTCACCGTAAACTGCCCTGTCAATCATCCTGTCACTGTAAACTGCCCTGTCAATCATCCTGTCACTGTAAACTGCCCTGTCAATCATCCTCTCACCATAAACTGCCCTGTCAATCATCCTGTCACCGTAAACTGCCCTGTCAATCATCCTGTCACTGTAAACTGCCCTGTCAATCATCCTGTCACTGTAAACTGCCCTGTCAATCATCCTGTCACTGTAAACTGCCCTGTCAATCATCTCGTCACAGTTAAAATCCTCCATTCAATCTAATTTAATTTCCTAGCATTTCGGAGAGAGATGTTGTCGCACGTTCATCTGCAGCCGTGGGTCTTTCATGCGGAGACTCTCCTCTTATGTTTTCAATTTGAATATAATGATGCATTTAAAAGTTAATGGCCAAACATATCTTTACAAAAGTTCACAATGCTGCTTCAGATGCAATATAATGTAGACAACGTTGAATAAATACATTTTCGTCAGGTTGGATACTGATAATCAATCACTCAAACCCCTTTATCTAAACCTCTCTACATAACCGCCGGACTCGCGTGTCCTCCATGTTTGTAGTTTTTAAACACTTTTCACTCGTGTTTGTAGTTCTAACCGAATCCTCATCTAACGCGCGATGGGTTGTGGGCAATATTAGCCGTTAGCGTGCACATCGATCTGCACTTCAGATTCTGACCGGAAATAGTAGACCGTCCGGGTATCTTTGCAACACTCATTTCAACATACTACGATTTGGGACGTACTAATTCTATTTTCGAATACTATTTAGGACGGATAGTATGCGGATTGGGACTGGGCCAGAGGTCGCACTTTTGACGCATGTGCAAGTTCTGTCGCATGCTGTGACGTCGGCTGCCTAAAACTCAGTTTTTCTCAGTTTACATGCAAACGAAGTTTCCCAAAATCTCCACTCTGGCCGGAGTTTTTCGAAAGAATCGTTTTCAGAGGCGAATTCTCCGTTTGCGTGTAATCGAATGGAAATGTCTCCGTTTTTCAAAATAACCATGTACGTTTAAACGGGGCCTGAGAGTTTTTCCACTCTCTGATGGAGCATTTGATGGAAATGAAACTCCATTTAGAGGGAGAGAAAGAGCCATGTCAGTTTCCAATCGAGATATACGAGCACAACTGAACCCTGAATCTTCCTGACGTCCAGATGCCATGCAGGATTTCTAATTCCTGCTGTACTTTTACTAAGTCCTGCAACCTTTTAGTTTGTTTTATAATGAGAGATCTGCAACCTAGTTTCATGCAGATTTCACAGCCACTGATCCGGTTGCGTTAGTGATTTGCAGTGATTATTTTTTGCTATTTCTGAAACCCTGTCCCGAAATTACACCTGATGCCACGACACCTGCTCGTATCACAGCAGAGAAAACCTGCTTTTCCATTCAAACATCCCATCAAACGCACAGTTTACAGTAAAGAAGGACAAGTAATAAAACAATGATGTCAGACGATCTACATTCTCAATCGCCTCTTGAGCTCGGGCAGAGAGAAAGTCGTGAATTACATCCGGTCCTTAAATAAACTGTAAATTACGAAGCAATCTCACTGACATTTAGAGTCGATCTCGAGCGCTTTATGTGTGTGACGATGACGGCTGTTCTCTCGTGTGTTTTATTTTCAGGATGAGAAGAACCAGGTTCTGACAACCAACATCTGGCTTCAACTGGTAAAACTCACTCACGCTTCCTACACCATATACTAATGTCACTTACATTACATTTATTACAGATTAATAAAAACTGTAACTGCATATCAGATGATGTACTTGATAGATTTAAATATTTTTGAAAGAAGTCTCTTCTGCTCACCAAGGATGCATTTATTTGATCAAAAATACAGTAAAAATTCTGAAATATTATTACAATGTAAATCAGCTGTTTTCTATGTGAATATATAGTAAAGTGTAATTTATTCCTGTGATCAACAGCATCATTACTCCAGTCTCCAGTGTCACATGATCCTTCAGAAATCACTCTGCTTTTGTTATTCAGGATTCTTTAATAATAGAAAGTTCAAAAGAACAGCATTTATTTGGAATAGAAACGTTTTAAATGTTTTAGTCACTTTTTTGATCAATTTAATGCATCTTTGATTGATAAAGTATTAATTTAAGAAAAAAACATCTTGCTGACTACAAACTTTGGAGCTCTGGATCAGAGATTAAAATAATCGTATGAAAACTGAACTTCAATAAGCAATTTTAATAAATGTTCAGTGATATCTTCCAAAGCATTAATTTAACAAGTTTTTCTCTAAATAAAGTTGATATGTGGAAACTTTTGAAGCATGTCTGTGACAACATGCCCCGCTCTCCGCTATATTAAAGATCACATCAGCCGTCTCTAGTGTGTGTGTAGTTATTGAAGCGCTGGACTCGCGCCACTGTATACATTCTTAATCATATCTCGACCCATATTGGATTAAAATACAGCTCCGTCTGCGTTTGGCTGCATTAGGAAGAGAAAAGTCTGCTATCAGAGATTATAGTAATTATATAAAGACCAGAAGAACACAAAACCAAAATCAAACAGAGTTTTAATGTGTGTGTCCTGTCGAGTCCAGATGATTCGGCTCTATTAAACACAGAAAACAGACTGTGAATGAGACAATAAATGTTTTATAGTTTATGAGCTTCTGTGCGAGAGGATTTGATAGTTCATCCGCAGCTCCTAGGCAGCATTTTCACGACATTTACTAACATTTACTCTCGTAAATTTTTTTTTTTTTTAGTTCTTCTTTACATCATATGTTTATGGGGCAAGAAAAATCCATTTCCAGTCTTAAAACATATTTTAGGTAAATGCAGCTTTATATTATGCTGGGTACACACCAAAAGATAATCGGGCTGATTTCCTTCCTCACGGATCATGGTTTAAAGGAACACGGCGACTTTTTGGGACTTTATCTTATTCCCCGTATCCCCCAGAGTTAGATAAGTCCATACACACACTTTCATCTCCGTGCGTCCCGTAACTCTGCCTGACACACACACCGCTAGCCTAGCTTAGCACAAAGACTGGAAGTAAATGGCTCCAGCTAGCATTCTGCTCCCAATAAGTGAGCAAATCACTCCACCCGAGTAGCAGCGCTTCGCCTTCTGAGAATATAGTTCCCAGTATTTATACGGTTAAAAGATGTCCGTGTCTCATATGACCTTGTTATTTGTACACACTGTGACTATACAAATCACAACATATAAATAGGAAAATGTTGGCGTTATTTTGTCACTTATTGGGAGCAGAATGCTAGCTGGAGCCATTTACTTCCAGTCTTTGTGCTAAGCTAGGCTAGCGGTGTGTGTGTCAGACGGAGTTATGGGACGCACGGAGATGAAAGTGTGTGTATGGACTTATCTAACTCTGGAGGATACGGGGAATAAGCTAAAGTCCCAAAAAGTCGGCGTGTTCCTTTAGCTACAACATCCTTTTTTTTTTTGTAGTAAAACCATGGTAAATCTTCGTAAGGGGAGAGAGACGGGGCCAGCGTGTGTGTACATTACCACAACCTTTATCTGAGAAGTTCACTAAATTCCCGCCGTCTCCACGACGTCGCCCAAACCCTTTGCTGTTTCTCCTCGTGAATTTTCTGTGAAAATCATTCCAAACACTATCATCGCAATTTCTTCCTGCATATCGTCCGCCATGTTTATTCTAAAGTCTCGCGAGATTTTGCGAGATTTTCTGTGTTCAGTCGAGACTCTGGTTAAAAAATCTGTTTGTGTGTGTTGTGCTTTGTCACATCATGGCACAACACACACTATAGGAGCAAAATGGTTAAATCTAGGATTTTTTTTGTCCTCATGTTTGTGGTCTATCACATTTTGAAAATCTTATAAGATCTTTTGGTGTGTACCGAGGATTAGATTATACAGATCTTCTGGATGACATTCAGTGAAGGACTTTCATAAAGACGTTTGTCCTCGTGGTTTCTCCCGTCAGCTGTTTTTGCTGTAAACACCCGCACTCGTTTAATCAGCCGGTTATCGTGGCTCACTGCCGGAGAACAGCAGGATGCCCTCCGTCTTCATGAAGATTGGAAGCCGCTAACACAGCAAAGTCTCTGTAATCGCTCTCTGTCGCTCTCCATTCATGCGGCGCTGGGTTATTTCCCACCTGGAGCGATTCCTCAAACACAGGACGCCTTTATACACTCATCCTCGGCCTACAATACTCTCTAATCAATGCTTGCTCTTCTGTGCGCGACAAAAACTGTGTGTGTGTGTGTGTGTATAAGAGAGAGAGAGAGAGATAGTGTGTGTGTGTGTGTGTGTGTTTGTATAAGAGAGAGAGAGAGAGATAGTGTGTGTGGGTGTGTGTGTGTATGTGTGTGTAAGAGCGAGAGAGAGAGAGAGAGTGTATGTGTGAGAGAGAGAGGGTGTGTGTGTGAGAGAGACCGAGAGTGTGTGTGTGTGTGTGTGTGTGTGTGTGTGTGTGTGTGTGTGTGTGTGTGTGTGTGTGTGTGTGTGTGTGTGTGTGGAAGAGGGTGTGTGTGTGAGTGTGTGAGAGAGGGTGTGTGTGTGTGTAGGAGAGTGTGTGTGTGTGTGTGTGTGTGTGTGTGTGAGAGGGAGAGAGAGAGAGAGAGAGAGGGTGTGTGTGTGTGTGAGAGAGAGAGAGAGACAGAGAGAGAGAGAGAGAGAGAGAGTGTGTGTGTGTGTGTATATGCGTGAGAGAGAGGGTGTGTGTGTGTGTGTGTGTGTGTGTGTGTGTGTGTGTGTGTGTGTGTGTGTGTGTGTGTGTGTGTGAGAGTGTGTGTGTGTGTGAGAGAGAGAGAGACATAGAGAGAGACAGAGAGAGAGAGAATGAGTGTGAGTGTGAGTGTGTGTGTGTGTGTGTGTGTGTGTGTGTGTGTGTGTGTGTGTGTGTGTGTGTGTGTGTGTGTGTGTGTGTGTGTGTGTGTGTGTGTGTGTGTGTGTGTGTGTGTGTGTGTGTGTGTGTGTGTGAGTGTGTGTGTGAGAGAGAGAGTGTGTGTGGTCACTCAAACAGATTAGTTAACATTAACTAGTGGTTCTATCATAAAGCATGCATAAAACAGTGTACAATACAAGCCAGTAATAATCATACACACACTGTCCTGGAGATATGCATATTCATTCACAGATGGTTTGCCTATGAATTAATGAAATTAAGTCATTTTTTATGGGCCTTTTGTGTCTTTCCTATTGAATATAATAAATAATTGTGTCTGATTGGTTCAGTCCCTATAAGTATCACTATCACTGTTGCTCATATTTAGTGTTTTCAGGCAAACTGCTCCATTTCATCAGTAGATGCAAAAGCCCAGTGTTTTTGTCGCAGCTAAGCGGATCTAAGCGTGTAGGAGGTCGGATTCACGTCTGAATGAGCAGCAACACGCACACACACACACACACACACACACACATACACACTAAAGTCGTTCGCTGAGGAAACAGGATTAAACTTTCCTACGGTCTCCAAGAAAGCCAGATTCATTCGCTTTCTTCCACATCTACTCAAAATAACTTGAGTTTTTCCCAGCATGCCTTCAAAGACAAAAGCCACTGCACATGTGAGACTCTTTAATAAGACACACGGCAGACCTGGGTTATTTCATTAGATGTGATATTAAAGCAGAAATCACATTTATTTCTCATGATCCGCCGGTCAGGGATCCAATGCAATACAAGTTTAACGATTTTTGTATTAAACGGAGAGAGAGTGGGGTAAGATGTGTCATTCCTATAATGAAGGACTGTGTGCAATTTTTGTCTTGTCATTAGCCACAGGATCTTTTTGTAAATCTATCAAGAATAAAACATTTTTTTTAATGTTTTTTTATTCTTGATAGATTTACAAAAAGTTAATATTTTGCAGCTAAATAGACTAGTTGTGTTTTTCTATAAAGAATTTCATTTGTTCATCATTAATTTTAAAATGTAAATTGAGTGTAGCAACTCAAAAGAACAAATCTGTAATAACAATATTATAATATAACTCTTTTTTTTGTCATACCACTATTTTTGTGTTGTTTATTATGTGTGTTTATAATTTGATTTTAAAATGTAAACAAGTGTGTTTAACCAAATATAATATAAGTAAGGGATAATGTACATCGGTTTATTCTGAGACAACAACAACAAACTTGTTCTTAAGTAATTTTAATGTAATAATTTTAATGTATAATAATAATTAGTATAATTCACAGCTGGGTTTGGGATCCAGGGTTTTTGGGTTTTGGGTTCCAAAATACCTAAAGTTTCAAAATGCACAGTTTCAAAATACAGAAAATTCCAAAATACATGGTTCCAAAATACCTAGTTTCAAAATGCATAGTTTCAAAATACCTAAAGTTTCAAAATACCTAGTTTCAAAATGCATAGTTTCAAGAAAGTTCCAAAATATAATAAAATGTTTTCTTTATTACATTTAAGTTAAGTCCGTATTTCGATTTAACTTGTATTTTAAGTGTGTTATATAAAATATAGGAACTCAAAAAAGCCAACAATGATTAGAACAGGGTTTTCTACAGAATCTGAAGAACCATCAAATAACCTTTCATTTTTAAAGCAGTAAATGTGTCTGACTTCAGCTTCATGTGTGTGTCTCGTAGTATTGGAGCGACTACTATCTGCAGTGGAACACCAGTGATTATCCCGGCGTCAGCACGGTTCGATTCCCAGACTCCCTTATCTGGAGGCCGGATATCCTGCTGTATAACAGGTACGGGAGACAAACCCAGATCCCACCCCCGGATCCCACACCTGGATCCCAAACCCCGGATCCCAAACCCCGGATCCCAAACCCCGGATCCCAAACCCCGGATCCCAGACCCCGGATCCCAAACCCAATCCCAAACCCCGGATCCCAAACCTCGTATCCCAAACCCCAAACCCCGGATCCCAAACCCCAAACCCCGGATCCCAAACCCCGATCCCAAACCCCAAAACCCCGATCCCAAACACCGGATCCCAAACCCGGATCCCAAACCCCGATCCCAAACCTCGTATCCCAAACCCCAAACCCCGGATCCCAAAGCCCAAACCCCGGATCCCAAACCCGGATCCCAAACCCCAAAACCCGGATCCCAAACCCCGATCCCAAACCCCGTTCCCCGTTCCCCAAACCCCGATCCCAAACCCCGATCCCAAACTCCGTTCCCCAAACCTCGATCCCAAACCTCGATCCCAAACCCCGATCCCAAACCTCGATCCCAAACCCCGATCCCAAACCCGTTCCCCAAACCCCGATCCCAAACCCCGATCCCAAACCCCGTTCCCCAAACCTCGATCCCAAACCTCGACCCCAAACCCCGATCCCAAACCCCATTCCCCAAACCCCGATCCCAAACCCCGATCCCAAACCCCGTTCCCCAAACCTCGATCCCAAACCTCGATCCCAAACCCCGATCCCAAACTCCGTACCCCAAACCCCGGATCCCAAACCCCGTTCCCCAAACCTCGTATCCCAAACCCCGATCCCAAACCCCGGATCCCAAACCCCGGATCCCAAACCCCGGATCCCAAAACCCGATCCCAAACCCCGGATCCCAAACCCCGGATCCCAAAACCCGATCCCAAACCCGGATCCCAAACCCCGGATCCCAAACCCGATCCCAAACCCCGATTCCAGGTGGAAGAAATCCAAGAACCTATTCTGCTTTTTCCCATGTTTATATTTCTTTAGTGTGTTGCTGTTTGAGCATGAAAAGTTCTTCTCTATATCAGTGTCAGTGTTTCTGAACTCCTGAAACGCCTCCATTGTATCTTGAGTATCTTCTGGGAACGAACACGTCACAATATTCCTCATTATAATAATTAATACGCAGAATAAAGGGGCGGGGCCTGGTTGAGTTAGTTAGTAGTGTGTTAAACTGGTGGTTATGGCAAGGGACGGGACATTTCCCAAACACACTCGAAGCGTTCGACCAATCACAACACACTGCTCTAGCCGACCAATCAGAGCACTCTGTGCTTTTCAGAAGGAGGGGCTTCATAGAGACAGGAAGTAAACAGAGCGTTACTGACAGACTGGGAAGAGAGGAGCCGCAACAATGGAGAATATGTGGAAAATAATCAACATTCAAGCAGGAAAACCTGTTCTAGTAGAGACTAAAACATCAAGACAAACAATTATTGTATGCAAATACATCTTTAAACTTTAATGTGGATCAGGTCAGACGACTATGATCGATTCAATTGAATTTTTACAATATTATTTAATAGCTATGATAATTTCAGTCAAGCTGTGCAAATGTTGCATCATCAAATAGCTTAAAAATTGGAAAGTGTGTAAATCTTTATTGGATTTCTGTCAATTCCCGTCCCATCCAGGAGCGATAGCTAATCCGACTGATCCGAATGCATTGATTACTGTGATTTAAGGGAAGTCAGTGAAGTCTGTGATTTTCACACTCAACCTTTACAGAGAAAATTAGCTGCCCGTTTTTTCACAGCGGCTTTCTTATTCACAACACTTGTCATTTAGTTTGACCTTCACATTTACTTTAAGATTGATGATTCATTTAATTGCATACAAAATGTCCATTCAGGTGGGTTACACAGTTTAAACACAAGCTAAGAAACTTAACGAGAGAAGATATGACGAGTGCTGGTCAATGCTGGGTTTGCTGGGATCAAAACCGTGTTTATGATCAGACCCCATTGATTATAGTTCTGTAGAAGATGTTATCTCGGCTTTCGTCTGTTCTTGCACATGTTCCCTTCATCTCTGTGTGTCAGAAAAGATCGAGGAAGTTCAGTGAATGAGGGGTTTGGCCTTTGATTTCTGTCATGGCTGAATCTCTCTCTCTCTCTCTCTTTCTCTCTCTCTCTCTCTCCCGCTCCGGCGTCAGTGACTTTGTCATCTTTGTCAGTTTTGTGGCTTCTTAAATAACTGTGATTTACGCCGCTGACTCCAGACTCGAGCTGCTGCTGGTTTATAGTTCTGTTTGTCCTGCTAAAGTTGCACGCTGATGCACTTCCAAACCGCCGCACGACCCGTCAAAAGTTTGGACACGTGCACTGCTTCTTTATTATGATTATGAATATGAATATATGGGAATTATTCAGTGTTATTTTAGTTTATTGTTAATGTTCATTTTTTTAACTAATATTTATATTTAGTTTTATTCCAGCTTTATTTGAATTAGTTTTGTTAAACGATAATAACCCTGGAATGATGTTGTGATCAAAACTTGACACAGAAGAAAACTCTGGTGTATTTGAGCCTCTTCTTTGTCTTTGGTTTCTAACAGTGCTGATGAGAGATTTGATGCCGCATTTCACACCAACGTGCTGATCAACTCTTCTGGATACTGCCAGTACCTGCCGCCAGGTAACATTCTGACACAACTCACCATTTCAGCCTGTTATGAGGGGAGAAAATCTTCAAGGTGGTGTGTTAAGTTATGGTGCGTTCCAAGTCCTCTTGGGAATGTATATTTATAAAATCTATTTAAAATATGTTCTTCAATACATAGTTCCAAAATACAGAAAGTTTCAAAATACCTAAAGTTTAAAAATACCTAAAGTTTCAAAATACCTAAAGTTTCAAAATATCTAAAGTTCCAAAATATCTAAAGTTTCAAAATATCTAAAGTTTCAAAATGCATAGTTTCAAAATACCTAAAGTTTCAAAATACCTAAAGTTTCAAAATATCAAATTTTTCAAAATGCATAGGTTCAAAATACCCAAAGTTTCAAAATACCTAAAGTTTCAAAAAGCATAGTTTCAAAATATTTAGTTTCAAAATACCTAAAGTTCCAAAATATCGAATTTTTCAAAATGCATAGTTTCAAAATACCTAAAGTTTCAAAATGCATTGTTTCAAAATATCTAAAGTTTCAAAATGCATAGTTTCAAAATGCATAGTTTCAAAATATCTAGTTTCAAAATACCTAAAGTTTCAAAATATCGAATTTTTCAAAATGCATAGTTTCAAAATACCCAAAGTTTCAAAATACCCAAAGTTTCAAAATACCTAAAGTTTCAAAATGCATAGTTTGAAAATACCGAAAGTTTCAAAATACATAGTTTCAAAATACCGAAAGTTTCAAAATACATAAGTTTCAAAATATCTAGTTTCAAAATGCATAGTTTCAAAATATCTAAAGTTTAAAAATGCATAGTTTCAAAATACCTAAAGTTTCAAAATGCATAGTTTCAAAATATCTAAAGTTTCAAAATGCATAGTTTCAAAATACCCAAAGTTTCAAAATACCGAAAGTTTCAAAATGCATAGTTTCAAAATACTTAGTTTCAAAATACCTAGTTTCAAAATGCATAGTTTCAAAATATCTAAAGTTTCAAAATACCTAAAGTTTCAAAATAAATAGTTTCAAAATACAGAAATTTTCTAAATACCTAAAGTTTCAAAATATCTAGTTTCAAAATATCTTAAGTTGTAAAATATCTAAAGTTTCAAAATATCTAAAGTTTCGAAATATCTAAAGTTTCGAAATCCATAGTTTCAAAATACCCAAAGTTTCAAAATGCATAGTTTAAAAATACGGAAAGTTTAAAAATACAGAAAGTTTCAAAATACAGAAAGTTCTAAAATATGTTCCATCTGACAAAAAAGTAATGTGTTATAAAAAAACAGTTATAAAAATGTACCTACTCACTTCTGTCAATCTGCTAAAGCGCTTCCATCCGCTGCGCCGCGTCTCCAGCCTGTCCTGATTTATTGTCATCCTCCTAGCCAAGGCTCGAAGTAAATCCTGAGTTTCCCAGAGGTCACTGCCACATTGTTGCGCTGCTCACGTGCGCTCGTCTCATAAACACGATCCTCGTGACGTGAACCGAAGACAGCGGCGGGACATTTATCCCTATTGGAGTTAACCGGGTTCAGGGTGACCTTAACTCACCTGTCACCTGGAAAACACACACTTTCACCTCAGAGTTTGTCGTCTCGATTACTGTGAGGAAGCTGCCGCTTGTCCACTGACAGAAATCATTACACACACACACACACACACACACACACACACACACACACACACACACACACACACACGTGGTTTACCTGCAGAATCCGAGTGATGAGGAACAAACTAGATTCACAGGAGTTTGAGTTCAGAGGGACCGATGTCTATCGTCTCTGTCTGATAAATGGGGAATTATTTTTTGGCTATGTTTTGGAATAGCATACACTCTTAAACATAAATGTTGGTTTCCATGAAGAACCTTGAACATCCATGAAACTTTTCAATTCCGCAAAAGATTCTTTAGATTTTTTTCACCTTCATCCTTCCCTTGCACTTTGTAACAAATCCATCTCTCGCGGGTCAAAATGACCCGAGGCCCTAAAATTATACTCTTTTTTTTTTTTTTTGTCCAGAAAGCTTATTTTATTTCATTGTGATAATATTTTTTTTATCTTTTAATGCAATTTGTTGGAGATTTTTTTTTGTTAGTTTTTATTTTATTTACCTTTAAATTGCTAAAGATTTGATCAATAAATAATAAATCAATAGTAATTTAAGGACATTCCTCACATTTTCAACTTTAATTCAAAATATCTCACTGTTTCTTAAAGAAGGTTGACTGAAAGGTTGTTGTGTGGCATCGCTGTGTGTTGATATAAAGCTGGCTTGGCTTGTTCAGGGATCTTCAAGAGCACGTGCTACATCGACGTGCGCTGGTTCCCGTTCGACGTGCAGCGCTGCGATCTGAAGTTCGGCTCGTGGACGTACGGCGGATGGTCTCTGGACCTGCAGATGATGGAGGCCGATATCACCGGCTACATCGCCAACGGGGAGTGGGATCTGGTTGGTGTGTTTCCCACAGCAATGCTGAATCATTAACATAATCATAAACCATGTTATTTATGTGGTAATCTAACATCCTGCAAGAAATACCATGCTGGTACCATGGTAAATGCCCCAAGATACATGGTATTAACATTGTACACTGTCCAGAACGGTTATTTATGAATGTATTATTATAGCATTTATTAAAATTTTGAATAGCTTTAATTTAGTATGGTTCCCATTTTCATAGTTTCAATAATTGTGGTGTTTTTGTCATTTTTATTAGTTTTTAAAAAGTTTTTGTCATTTTATTACTTCAGCTTAAACTAAACAAAAAAAATATTTTAGTTTTTCAGTTTTAATAATTTTGTTGTTTTTTTATCATTTTTATTAGTTTTTAAAAAGTTTTAGTTCTAATAATTGTGTTACTTCAGCTTAAACAAAAAAAATTATAATTTAGTTTTTCAGTTTTAAAAATTTTGTTGGTTTTTATCATTTTTATTAGTTTTTCCAAATGTATAATTGGTTTTTATACATTTTTATTTTAGTTTTAGGAATTGTATTACTAGTTTATTTGGATTTTAGTTATACAGTTTTAATAATTTTGTTGTGTTTTTGTATTTATATTAGTTTTTTTCTAAATGCGTAATTCACTTTTATTTCAGTTTTAGTCATTTTAGTTCTTCAATTTAAACTTAACACATTTTTTTTAAGTTGTACAGTTTTAATTTACAATTTACAATTACAATTTGTTGTATTTTGTACTTTTCATTTTGTAGTTTTTAAATGTCTATTTAGTTTTTATTACATTATTTCAGTTTCATTTTTAATTATTTCAGAGTAATTTTACTACAACTTCAACATTTATTTAGTTTCATTCCTATTCATGCAAATAATTGTGTTTATATACATGTTTTTTCAATATTTGGTTTTAGGTGAGACGTGTGATTTGAGGCAGATGTTCAGAAACACTGGATGGAAACAAACAAGTTTTACATATTAGCATCTGTCATGCATAATTTCATACACGCAAACAAAGATGAAGCAGAGATTTCCCTCATAACTGCATGTGAAATCATTCATCCATAAATAAATAGTCAGATTTCACAAGATGCCCTGATAAGGATTTGACATTTCTGTCTTCCAGAACATTATTTGTGCAGATTATGAGCGCCAGAAGCTGTAGAGAGTTTGTATAGTTTCAGTGTTGCATAAAATAAATGATCAGAAAAATAATTAGCTGCCCTCATAAAGCACATGCGTGAAGATGAGACTCGGGGACATAATTATTATGATCCTCAGGCATGGATCAGGAATGTTAAGATATATGAACTTTGATATTGCTGATGGTTCTGGTTTGGGTGCTGTTTCCACCAGGAGGACAGTGCTGGTTAGTGCTGGTCTGATCGAGGCTGCTGATTGGATGGAACTCTGACCAATGGGCCGTGGCCTCCATGTAATTGAAAGTGATGCGTACAGTATCGGTTGGGAGAATAAATCCCTTCACGTGTGTAGTAGAGCGGTCTGATCTGCACATCCTGATGGCCATGATTTCTGTTCTCATACAAACAATATTTCTGAAAACGTATCAAGAAGAGCCAAACCTGACCAAAAAATAAATGATTTCCTGTAGCAAGTTTATTGATAATATTCAATGAAAGTCGATCCTTTAGCAATAAATACAGAATCTGTTGTGTTTGACTCTTTGATTCTGTTGTGTTTTATTCATTTGTGTTTAAATTAGTGTTGTTTATGATTGTGTTTTATTCTGTTATGTTTCATTTGGTATTTTGTATTTGATTCTGTTGTCTTTGATTTTGTCGTGTTTGATTCTGTTCGGTTTGTTTAATGGATTGTTCCCTAGGTGTTGCTATGCGGTTGCTAGAGTGTTATGGGGCTTGACAGGGTGTTGCTATGCGGTTGCTAGAGTGTTATGGGGCTTGACAGGGTGTTGCTATCTGGCTGCTAGAGTGTTATGGGGGTTGCCAGAGTGTTGCTATGCAGTTGCAAGGATTATTTGAGTGGTTCCCAGAGTGTTGCTATGCGGCTGCTAAGGTGTTATGGGGGTTGATCAGGTGTTGCTTGGCAGTTTGTAAGGTGTTATGGGGGTTGACAGCGCGTTGCTATGCAGCTGCTAGGGTGTTATGGGAGGTTGACAGGGTGTTGCTGTTGGTTTGCTAGGGTTTTATGGGTGGTTGCCAGGGTTTTGCTATCCAGTTACTAGGGTGTTATTAGGAGGGGGGTTGACAGGCTGTTGCTAATGTGTTATGGGAGGTTGACAGGGTGTTGCTGTGCAGTTGCTAAGATGTTATGGGGGTTTACAGGTTGTTGCTATGTGGCTGCTAGAGTGTTATAGGGGTTGATCAGGTGTTGCTAGGCAGTTTGTAATGTGTTATGGGTTGACGGGGTGTTGCTATGTGGCTGCTAGAGTGTTATAGGGGTTGATCAGGTGTTGCTAGGCAGTTTGTAATGTGTTATGGGTTGAAGGGGTGTTGCTATGTGGCTGCTAGAGTGTTATAGGGGTTGATCAGGTGTTGCTAGGCAGTTTGTAATGTGTTATGGGTTGACGGGGTGTTGCTATGTGGCTGCTAGAGTGTTATAGGGGTTGATCAGGTGTTGCTAGGCAGTTTGTAATGTGTTATGGGTTGACGGGGTGTTGCTATGTGGCTGCTAGAGTGTTATAGGGGTTGATCGGGTGTTGCTAGGCAGTTTGTAATGTGTTATGGGTTGACGGGGTGTTGCTATGTGGCTGCTAGAGTGTTATAGGGGTTGATCGGGTCTTGCTAGGCAGTTTGCAAGGTGTTATGGGGGTTGACAGGGTCAAGTCAAGTCACCTTTATTGATATAGCACTTTTACAATACAAATTGTTACAAAGCAGCTTTACAGAGATAACAGGAAAGTGAAGTTGTAATAGTATTGTTAAATTCAAAATTAAATGTTAAATGTCCCCAACTAAGCCAAAGGGTGTTGCTATGCAGCTGCTAGGGTGTTATGAGAGGTTGCAAGGGTTCAATGGGTGGTTGCCAGAGTGTTGCTATCCAGTTACTAGGGTGTTATTAGGAGGGGGGTTAACAGGCTGTGTCTAAGGTGTTATGGGAGGTTAACAGGGTGTTACATTGCAGTTGCTAAGATCTTATGGGGGTTGACAGGTTGCTATGTGGCTTGCTGGTGTGTTATGAGGGTTGCCAGGGGGTTGCTATGCAGTTGCTAAGGTGTTTTAGAGGTTGACTGGGTGTTGCTATGCAGTTGCTAGGGTGTTCTGACGTGTGTGTGTGTGATGGGTGTTGCTATGGAGTTGCTAGGGTGTTCTGACGTGTGTGTGTGTGTGTGTTTTAGAGGTTCCAGGCAGGAGGAATGAGAAGTTCTACGACTGTTGTAAGGAGCCGTACCCTGACGTCACCTTCACCGTGGTCATGAGGAGGAGAACGCTTTACTACGGCCTCAACCTCCTGATCCCATGCGTGCTCATCTCCACTCTCGCCCTGCTGGTGTTTCTGCTGCCCGCCGACTCCGGGGAGAAGATATCGCTGGGTGAGACGCATGCAAAACTCACACCTCTTTAATATGAGTAGTGAGATTAAATGCAGTTTTCTGCTTCTCGGATGTCTCTCCTGAGGAAAGTCTGCTCTTGCTGATAAATGGGTTTGAATTCAGCAAACAAGAGCTGCTGATTTTACAATACAAGAGCGTCTAATGCTCAGTGTGTGTCCTTAATTTCATGGTGTCTTAGTTCTGTGAGTGAGTGAGTGTGTGAGTATTTTAAAGTGATAAAATATGAAGAATATATATATATAATATATGAACATTTATTCCTAATAATTGCAATAAACTAATTTCAGAATTGTTTTTAATTAAACTAATTGTAGGCTATTTAGAGTTATCCTAGAGCAATTCAGAAACTTTTTAAACAGATGCAATTAACTTGTACAATCAATACATATTTAATATGTGTTAATATAGAATAGTTTTGCAGTAGCATGCAATGAACACAGATTTAAAAGTGTTTTTCTGTCCTGTTTTTGTTGTTTAATGACAGGAATCACAGTGTTGCTGTCGCTCACCGTCTTCATGCTCCTGGTGGCTGAGATCATGCCTGCCACGTCAGATTCGGTGCCTCTCATTGGTGAGTGAAGCTGTCAATCACAGTGAGGGGGCGGGGCTTGTGTTTGTAATGAGTGGCTCAGATGGAGAGAAATGACGGACGCTTCTTTAGAGACCCTGAAAATTGAGATGCGACACATTCATGGTTGTGTGTCATTCACGAACGGGCCTGTTAGAAACGAGTGCAATCATTCACCCTGAAACGACCCTGACATGTTATCGTTACAGAGGGAAAACCCATCCAATAAGCTCAAAGAAAAGAGCATTTCACATGTTTTTGTAACCAAGTTTGTCTGGAATCTGTTTGACTTTCATGATAATCATGCTGTTGTCATTTAACATTAATGGAGTATAAACAGCTGTCATGCGACTTTATTGCAAAAGCAATAACAGCCTAAATATATGAATTTAACATCACATAAAAATAAATGCATCAAATGTTGGTTATCCTTATTTACTTTATTTTTGGTAAATCTGTATTCTACAGGTGAAACTCATTATAGTTAAAGGCAAAATTTATAATTTTGATGATTATGGCTTACAGCTTATGAAAACCTCAAATTCAAAATCTCAGAACATATGAAATGAAATAAAATTATAAAAAGGATTTTAAATAAAGAAATGTCGGCCATCTGAAAAGTATAATCATGCGTATGTATATAGTTATATATACTAAATATATTAGTTTCACCTTTTAATTTGAATTACTGAAATACACAAACTTTTGCACGATATTCAAATTTTTCGAGTTTCACCTGTATATAGTCCTGAATTTTGAATTTCCTCTATTATAAGTCTCTTTGGATATAAGCATCTGCTAAATGCATACATGTAAATGATAACAGGGTTGCAAAACTTGCAAATTAAAAAAAGTAAATAGTAAATACAAATAGAATAAGATATTTGACACATGGAATTGTGTGAGGAATAGATGCAAATTTAAGTTACTATTATTAACTGAATAATTCTACCTACACCTACTATAATAAATCAGTTCAAATGATGAGTCTTTTTACAGAGACTCCTTTATTGAAATGCAGGACTGAGAGATTCTCGAGGGTTCAGGATTAGATTGGGTTTACTGAAGCTTGATGTTTTGTAATGGCACAGTGTGTTTTCTCAGACACACATCGCTGAAGATCTCATAAATGCTTCATCTACATGCAGGGATTGCTGTGTGTGTGTGTGTGTGTGTGTTTCAGCTCAATATTTTGCGACCACCATGGTGATTGTGGGTCTGTCAGTCATCGCTACAGTCCTGGTGTTGCAGTATCACTATCACGATCCTGACGGAGCCAAAATGCCACGATGGGTAAGAGAAACGCTCTCCATCACTCTCTGAAGCAGATTTTATTTGGTTTAATTTTTCCTCTTTTTTGTGTTTTGTTTTTATTTCATTTATTAATATATTTTCAATTGTGAATGTATTTTTTGCTTTTTGCTACAGTTTTTTTTTTTTTTAAGTTGACATTTTTTTACATAATTTTTAATTTTGTTCATTATTTATTTATTAGTAAGTTATTTATTTGTTTGTTTCCCTTTTTATTTAGCATTTTATTTCATACATTATTAACATACTTTTTATGTATTTGTAAATTTTTCTACAAAAGCTTTAAATTACTGAAGCATTTATGTATTTATTTATTTATTATCCCATCCTGTTTTTATTTTTATATATGTATTTGTTTGTTTGTTTAGCTTTTTATTTAATTTTCTTAATACATTATTAATATATTTTAATTGTGTGTGTATTCTTGTTACTTAAGCTTTATATTACCAAAACATTTATTTATTTGTTTGTTTCTTAATTTATCACGTTTTGTTTAGTTTTTTTTTCATTTTAAATTGTGTTTATTGTTTACTTATTAATTATTTGTTTGTACGTTTTTTTGTTTGTTTCACTTTTTTTTAGTATGTTTTTCATACATTATTAATATATTAGTAATGTATTTTACATTTTTGCTAAAAAGCTTTACATTACTAAAGCATTGATTTATTTATCCCATTTTTATTTGTTTGTTTGTTTTCTTGTTTCATTTTTATTTAATACATTATTGTTATTCTTTTAAGAGTGTATTTTTAGGTTTGGCTACAAAAATTATTTGTTTTTATATATTTTATTGTAATTATATTATTTTATTCGTTTTATTATAGTTAATTTGATATAATACTTATATTATTATATTATCATTATTTTATTTATTTAAATACATTTTGTAAATAAATATTTATTTATCAATAAATATTAATTTTTATCTTAGTATTTAGTTTTTATTCCATACATTATTAATATTAAATTTTTTGAATTAAATGTCCAAATACTTCTGGGGGCTACTTTATATACGGTATGTTTAATGTTATTGTTATTAAAAAAAAAAAAAATATATATATATATATATATATATATATATATATATATATATAATTTAATTTTTAATAATAATATTAATTTTTTTATAATAAAAATAAAGTTACAACAGTCTCGCTCAATCTGTATTAAAAGTATTAAAAGTGTTGAAGGTTAAAGTGTCTTTCTGAGTGCCGGTCGCCTCATTCCTCAGAGGACGTGTGACATGAATCTGAATCGATTCATACCAAATGCATGAGACTGGACACGAGGAAACAAACTTTCTGCAAATTTGTTTTCTAGGCACACTCTTAACCTAGCCAAAATAAAATATTAATTTCCATTTTTGCTTGAATAATATATGGCAAGCCTTCGTTGTGTAGAATGACAATGAATATTCAAGCACCAATTAGGAGGAAGCCGCGTACGCCTCCAGAAATCCCTACACCATTATGATGAGTCACCTGCATTGATTCAGTCATATTGACTCAGCGAATCTTTGAGTTATGCAAATAGTGCTCAAACAAACTAATCACGATACACAGTAGTTATTTGCATGGATGAGATCGTTACTTTATTAGCCGCGTTTCCACCGCGGGAACTTTTCCCAGAAACTAGGAACTTTGGGATGTGTTTTGAAAGTCCCTGCTCACGAGGTACTACTTTATCAAAGTTCAGGAACTTTCAGGGGTGGGGCTTGGGCGCTGGACATGCTGATTGGTTGAGTTCATGACGCATTTTGATTGGTTGACTCCATGATGCATTTTGATTGGTTGACCCCCACGCAGTATTTTATTTCAACCAGCATCTGTTGCGGTGCGTGCAGTAACAGATGTTTGCTATTCGAATCAACAATTGAGTTGGCGCGTAATGGACAACAATGAAGTACGAGCTAAATTAGTTCCTCCAGAAGGAGTTCCTAGAACTAAAATCATTCCTAGTTCCAATCCAGGTACTTCTGCCAATAGTTCTAGGAACTATAGTCACGTTTCCACGGAAATTACCCAGAACAATTTGTTCCAGGATTTTTTTTCCCCCCAGACCTGTTGCTGTCTGCGTTTCCACCGCGGTTTAAAGTACAGGGAAGATTAGGCAAAATAGTCCGGTGACGTAGGACTGCGCGCTACTTTACAGTTTCCTCTGGATTTCATCCTTAATAAAGCCTGATCCTCGTCGTTGGTCCATCTGTCGTATTTTTTTTAACTCCAATGTTGATTCGAATAGCAAACAACTGTTACTGCACGCACCGCAACAGATGGTGGTTGAAATAAAATGCTGCGTGGGAGTCAACCAATCAAAATGCATCATGAACTCAACCAATCAGCATGCTCAGTGCCCAAGCCCCACCCCTGAAAGTTCCTGAACTTTGAAAAAGTACAGGGACTTTCGGAGGGGGAAATATGTACCCGGAGCTTCATCTAGACCCTTGTTCCTGCGGTCGAAACACATCTCAAAGTTCCTGCGGTGGAAACGCGGCTAATGAAAAGGTTCCTCCGCTACGAAAACCCCTATTGTTCCGGGTAATTTCGGTGGAAACGCAGCTATTCATGGTTGTGTTTTCTTGTCTAGACCCGTGTTCTCCTCCTTAACTGGTGCGCTTGGTTTCTCCGCATGCGCCGGCCCGGCGAGGAGCGGATCCGTCTGGCGTGTCACAACAAACATCCGCGCCGTGGGAGTGTGTCGAGCGTGGATCTGTCGGTCAGCCAGGGGGCGCTTCAGCCCGCCGGCGGGAACATGCTGTACATCGGCTTCAGAGGGATGGAGGGCGTCCATTACGCTCACGACTCTCACGGCGTCCTCTGCGGGCGTCTCGTGGCGTCCACTGAGGACGATGTGCTGTTGCCGGGGTCGGCGGTGCCGTCGCTAGGGGGTGGGGCTGGAATCAGGGGTGGAGTCAGTGGTGGTATCGTGGGTGGGGCTTTGGAACTGGAACTGGCCAAAATTCTGGAGGAAGTGAGGTATATTGCCAAACGATTTCGCGACCAGGACGAGGACGAGAACGTGTGTAATGAATGGAAATTCGCAGCGGCGGTGATCGATCGTTTGTGCCTCATGGCGTTCTCCATTTTTACAATCCTCTGCACAATTGGGATCATGATGTCGGCGCCTAATTTCGTTGAAGCCATCTCTAAAGATTTCTTCAACTGATGCTTGGTGTTCTTGCCGCGAGAACTTTGTCATTTTACGTTTTTTTTGTACATCGCTCAGTAATGACCGAGATTCTTGTGTAATGGGAGTGCAAATGACATGCTAACTAGGACTGAGCGAAATCACATTTATGCACTTTTTAATTGTCCTCATCTTATTAACTAGCAATGTGTTACTACATACCTGATTTAAACAAGCAGTGTAAGGCCTGTTCAAACCGAGGACGATAACTATAATAGAGTGCCGAAGTTATGACGTCCCTTTGTAGGACAACTCGGAAGTTAGCGACACATGGGTTCCCTCGATTGAAAAGCTATGCATTTTCCCCATAGACTTTTGGAAAATCGCAAAAATTAAGATCTGTATTCAACAAAGAGTTGTGACCCTTACACGTTTTGTCTGTCAAGATCATCTTTACAAGTTAATCCAAAATGTATACATTTTGAAGCCTATATAAAGTTTAAAAAAAAGACAAGCAGACACAATAAAGTTTCAAAAAAACACAAGCGGGTTTTAACTGGTGTGTCTTATGTCATAGATCAAAACGTGAAAATATTTAGAGGCTTTGTTAACAACAGACCTTATTTCAGGCGATTTAGCAAAAACCCATTCAAAAAACCCATAGACTTTAGGGCGAGGGAACCAGAAGTGCTAAAATGCTAACTCACTTCCGCGTTTTGGCCTACAAAGTGACATCATAACTTCGGCACTCTATGATAAAGATAAAGATATCGTCCACAGCATGACTATAACAATAAAGATATCGTCCACAGCATAATTATAACAATAAAGATATCGTCCACAGCATAATTATAACGATAAAGATATCGTCAAAAGCATAAAGATATTTTCCACTGCATAACTATAACTATAAAGATATCGTCCACTACATAACTATAACAATAAAGATATCGTCCACAGCATAACTATAAAGATATCGTCCACAGCATAACTATAACTTTAAAGATATCATCCACTACATAACTATAAAGATATCATCCACTGCATAACTATAACGATAAAGATATCGTCCACAGCATAACTATAAAGATATCGTTCACTGCATAACTATAACGATAAAGATATCGTCCACAGCATAACTATAACGTTAAAGATATTGTCCACTGCATAACTATAACGATAAAGATATCGCCCACAGCATAACTATAACGATAAAGATATCATCCACAGCATAACTATAACGATAGATATCATCCAGAGCATAACTATAACGATAAAGATATCGCCCACAGCATAACTATAACGATAAAGAGATCGTCCACTGCATAACTATAACTATAAAGATATCGTCCACAGCATAACTATAACTATAAAGATATCGTCGACTCTACAGCATAACTATAATGATAAAGATATCGTCGACTCTACAGCATAACTATAACTATAAAGATATCGTCGACTCTACATAAATAACTATAACGATAAAGATATCGTCGACTCTACAGCATAACTATAACTATAAAGATATCGTCGACTCTACATAAATAACTATAACGATAAAGATATCGTCGACTCTACAGCATAACTATAACGATAAAGATATCGCCCACAGCATAACTATAACGATAAAGATATCATCCACAGCATAACTATAACGATAAAGATATCGCCCACAGCATAACTATAAAGATTAAAGATATCGTCCACTGCATAATTATAACGATACAGATATCATCCACAGCATAACTATAAAGATATCGTCTACAGCATGACTATAACGATAAAGATATCATCCACAGCATAACTATAACGATAAAGATATCGTCCACAGCATGACTATAACAATAAAGATAATGTCCACAGCATAACTATAACGATAAAGATATAATCCACAGCATAACTATAATGATAAAGATATCGTCCACATCATAAATATATCGTCCACAGCATAACTATAACGATAAAGATATCATCCACAGCATAACTATAATGATAAAGATATCGTCCACAGCATAACTATAACGATAAAGATATCATATACAGCATAACTATAACGATAATGGCACTGAGGAACGATATTGTTGGAATTGCTTTTTAGAATTATTTTTTTCCAGCTGATGAACGATAAAAACATTGACAGCCAATCAGAATCCATCCTGCTTTAAAGAGCTTGAGCATTTAAAGCGGCAGATGCCAAAACTGCAGCGCACACTTATAATAAACAGAACGATGTCGTCTGCTGGTGTGGACACCAATATAGTTATCGTTATAGTTATCGTTCATGGTGTGAACGGGCCTTTACTGTTAGTAAGTTTAATTTATTTTCATGAATTATTTCTTGTTAAAGAATCAGTTTGAACACTGATTTATCAATTTATTTGCATCACTTCAAAAGTCCCTGTGTGGCAATTTAATAAACGTTTTAGTCAAATATTTGTTGGTACATATTGCTGTAGATGTATTACGTTTGTGCATATATATATATATATATATATATATATATATACAGTATATATATTTATATATATGAAAATCATTAATCCATTAAATGTCATTCTTCAAATTCTAGATTATTATTGGATTTTAGTTAAATTTACATGAAACATTTTGAACCCGTTATGGTTCTTTAGATTTTAAAGCAAGTACTGAGTTTAGATATATTTATATATATATATTAAAAGATTGAAAAATAATGAATTTAGTTAATTATACTGCTCAGCCCTAATACTAAATTTGTTAACCTTTATTGGTGTGATGTTGTCAATGCATAAATGAACCAACAGGACTAATGATTAATTAAAAGATAAAGATGTTGGTTTGAGCTCAAGGTCATTAATATGAATGACTTCCAAACAGCAATACAGGTTTTAATTGTGATATTTGTTGTGTGTTGGTTCTCTGTGTAATTCTAGGTGAGATTTCATGTGAGTGTTGAAATGAAGTTTGATGTGTTTTTGATGTACAGTGGGGTCCAAAAGTCTCAGACCACTAGTGAAATTGCTTATATTTTGAATACTTTCTAAATTAATCCAGCATTTTTAATTGCTAAATTATTATCATCACAACGATTAAGTCATGTGTTCAAATCAAACCTTTTTTGGGACTTGTCGCATCATATTGTGTTGTTTGCTTGTTTTTCAGGCCTGATAGATTCACAAATTTGCTGTTTTACATGGAAACACTTTGTTATTTGACTAATAAGCAGCACATAAACACACACTTATGTGAATTACACACACAACTATTTTAGAGTCATTTTGTCTTCTGGAAAACCAGTTTTCCTGTTTGAACCTTTTAATAGACCTTTCCCAGCATCACATTTTCTTTCAGGTTTCCTGGTTTGTGAACACTGTATAAATAAATGTATTTTTCTATTAAAATATTCTGTTTTATGTCTCTCAGAGGGTTTTGGTGGAAAGCATTTCAGAAGCTTTTGAATTTCAAACCAAGTCAAAGTTTGTCAAATGCACAACAATACTGTATTTTTTTTATCATAAGATGTGCCTTGTGTCTATTTATCAAAATGTTTATGTGCACTTTAAAAAAGTCAGTCTACCCCTCAGTCTTCTGAAGCCTTTTGATAGTTTTGTTACTGGAAAGGATGGAAATTCAATGCATTTTTCATGCAAAATCTTGAGCAGTAATGAAGCTGTGTCTTAAATTTGAGGCTGTTCCTTAAATAAAAACTGCAAGTAAATTTCACAAATAATTACAAAGAACACATTGAATTAAACCTGTTTTTAGGCTGAAATAATATTTTTTGTAAACGTACTCCAATAATCTTTGACAACATTGAAAAATCTTTTTTTAGAGTGTATCATGTGACAAGTCATGAGGACTAATGTTACGATACTTTTAGAGTCGGTTCAGACACATCACACATCACATGTTTTTGCTGTTGAAAACTACCTTTCTGGTCTCTCGATGTTGCGTAATCCTATAACGCTATAGGGAAACATTTATCCTAGAAATACTGAAGCCTGATTGGAATAATGGCCAATGGCATTCAAGCGTGTGAATTAGGTGTGGGAACGCCTCCTATATAATGTGGCGCTAAACGAAATTTTCTCAGAATCTTTTTCCTTCAAACTTAATGGAATAGTTCACCCAAAACATGAAAATGATCACATAATGTACTCAATGTCATTGTGCATGTATCTTTAAATGCAAATGAGTTGCTGCTCCGCCCCGTTTTCCAGAAGAGGGCGGAGCCTGTACAGCTCATGCCTTGGATACTTTGCCAAAAAATAAAACATCTGTTTGGTTTTGATGATCATCTCTATTGTGGTCATCCTCACGAGAGATTACAGTTCTTTATCATCATTAGTATCAGCATGCATTTAAAGCCATTTGAGTGAGTCTAAACTTCTGATATATGGTGTTCTGAGCAGACACACACAGAGCTGGATGTCAGACGGAGCGTCCCGTGAGTATTAAACTAAGTTCTCTTTCACGTCTTACTGTGCTTAAACTAATAATACACAGTACCTACGGCCTACGGATGTTAATATAAATCAACAACAAAATAAAATCACTCACTGCTCTTGATTGAATAACGTTTGTAGTTTTAATAAGAATACATTTCTTACTTGAATGCTGTTGTTAAACTCTCTGGCGAGGAGTTAAACATGGCAGACTGTGTACAGCTCACAGAGGGGGCGGGGCCTTTGATAATAGGGTGGGGTCGGTCTCTAGTTGTGGGCGGGGCATATGCAACGTCACTGTGGAGAGCTTTCCTTGAACGGCTCGTTTTTAGACACTGTTTCAGATTTATGGGGAAAATAACAAACTGGGTGGATGGATTTTTAACAGTAGGCTGGCTGTGTACACAAACTGCAGACATAAATATGTTCAAACATAAAAGTGAATTTTGCACAATAGGTATCCTTTAAATAATATCCTGGTTTGTAATGCCCGAGTTTTTTAAGCTCCAAAAAACTATCCAATCCATCCATAAAAGTAATTCATATGACTCCAATGAGTTAATAGGCTGCCTTCTGAAGCGAAGCAATTTTGTTTTGTTTTTTAAAAGAAAGACATAGTAATACTATACTTAATGAAATACTGAATAATAGACTTCCAGGACCGAAGCCTCACTAGGCTACTGCTAAAATCCCGATTTTGAGGAAATTTTCCAGATGGATCTGCTATGCGTCTGTTCTCCAGAATAATCCTCACAGCAGGTAAACAGGAGAGAAAGCTCACATTCACTGTCATTAGTGCCTCAGTTATTCTTCTGCATGATTCTGACTTTACAGAAGAACTACAGACACATTCAGAATGAGAGATTGGCAGGAAAGATGGAGGAAAACTACTCGGTTACTCACGTAACCTCAGTTCCCTGAGTTAGGGAACGAGTATTGCGTAGCTATACGCAGTGGGGGAAACTCCTTTTCCTCGATTTACTGAAGCCTTTATGTAAAGCGCATTTGCAGCTGCACAGCTAGAACATGAGCGTCTGGCTCGCTCATAGGCTGCGCTGCGGCAACTGCACATCCAATGGCGCAGGCGCCTCTGACGTGCAACCAATGAGATCACTCTGCGTCATACACGTCAGAGCCCGCCAAGGGGGCGTGACCTCAGTCTATAATAGTCCCCGAATTCGCCATTATAGCAGGTTTAACGACTGAAGCGACAACTTGCCATGTTACTATAGTGCGGCTGGCTACGCAATACTCGTTCCCTAACTCAGGGAACTGAGGTTACGTGAGTAACCGAGTAGTTCCCTTTCGAACGGTCACTTCGTATTGCGTAGCTATACGCAGTGGGGACGCCATGCAAAACGCCGCACTGAGTAACTGGCTGCCACTGCAACTCAGGCCCCTGAGCATACAGAACAAGCCATAACCGCATAATTATGTATAAATAGACCAGACACCGTCAGGTCTAAAATAGTACACATCAGTTAGAAATAACCCAACATACTACACCAATGACCCAGAAACTGTCGGGGTTATTGGTATATGAACATATAACCAGTCAAGTGGGTTTATATATGAAATTATAACCGGCCAAAGCAGGTTTTATATATGTATGGAATATAACCGGCAAAAGCGGGTTTTATATATGTCATATAACCGGCCAAAGCGGGTTTTATATATATGTAAATATAACCGGCAACAGCGGGTTTATGCATGAATACAACCAGCCAGCAGCGGGTTTTATATATATATGTGAATGTGATAGTGCACAGTAATATATGACAAGACCAGCCACCGACGGGTCTTAATCATACCGAAAGCACCTTCGCCTGCAGGGAAGGCACTTCCCTATTATAGAAACTCTAAATGTGGAAGGCGAGGACCAGCCGGCCGCATCACAAATATCACTAATGGGAATGCCAGATGACCAAGCCCATGACGAGACATACCTCTGGTCGTATGGGCCTTGATACCTATAGGGCAAACTTGACCCGCTGCGGTATAAGCCATAGAAATAGCATCCACTATCCATCTAGACAGTCTTTGCTTAGTGACTGGATCCCCCTTGGATCTACCACCAAAGCAGACAAAAAGCTGTTCTGATTGTCTAAAAGACGCAGAAAGCTCCCGATAGATTCTCAGCGCTCAGACAGGGCAGAGAAGATTAACCTCTCCATCCTCTGCCGAAGGAGGGAGGGCTGATAATGTCACCACCTGTGCTCTGAACAGTGTTGAGAGCACTTTAGGAACGTAACCATGTCTGGGCTTGAGGATGACTCTGGAGTCATCTGGACCCAACTCCAAACATGCAGGGCTCACAGAGAGCGCCTGCAGATCTCCCACTCGTTTGATAGATGCCAACGCCATAAGGAGAGCGGTCTTCAGCGAGAGGGTTTTTAGATCAACCGATTGGAGCGGTTCGAAAGGCGGACCTTTCAGAGCCCCCAGGACCGTGGAGAGGTCCAGAGGCGGCACAGACGGAGGCCTGGAGGGGTTCATTCTCCTCGCACCTTTCAGGAATCTTACGACCAGGTCGTTTCTTCCCAGTGACTGGCCAGCCGTCAGAACATGATGTGCTGCTATGGCTGCCACATACACTTTGAGCGTGGACGGGGAGCAACCCGCGTCCAGCAGCTCCTGTAAGAATGAGCGAACCACTGATATCACACATGACTCTGGGTCAGCCTGATTTTTCGAGCACCAGCTGGAAAAACCTGACCATTTTGAAGCATACAGGCGCCGAGTCGACGGGGCCCTGGCTTCAGATATAGTGCTTAAAACCTTCTCAGGAAGGTCCTTGGGTACCCGTTGAGGGGCCAAACATGAAGGGCCCATAAATCGGGTCTCGGATGGCACAATGTCCCGTTCACCTGTGTGAGGAGGTCTTTCCTCAGTGGGACAGGCCATGGGATTGTGTCCGATAACTGAACTAGTTCCGGGAACCACGATCTGGTTTTCCAGAGAGGGGCCACCAGAAGGACTGGGCACCCGCTCTCTCTGACCCGTTTGATGACTTGTGGAATCATCGAGACGGGGGGGGGGGAAAGGCATAAAAGGGACGGTTGGGCCAGACATGGGCCAGCGCGTCCCTGTTCTTCGAGAAGAACAATTTGCAGTGGGTGTTGATTCTCGAGGCGAAAAGGTCGATTTCGGCCTCGCCAAACACCTTCCATATTAGACTGACCGTCTGTGGGTTCAGGGACCACTCGCCGAGGGGAGTGTTGTCCCATGAAAGCATATTCGCGCCCACATTCTGGACGCCCGGGATATGCGCTGCTCTCAGAGAGCTCAGGTTGGTTTGTGCCCATATAGAGGAGGTCTCTCGCCATCGCATGCAGGTTCCCTGACCTGATGCCCCCCTGGCGATTCATGTAGGCCACCACTGACGTATTGTCTGTGCGGACTAAGACGTAGTGACCTCTGAGGTTCGACAGAAATGCCTTCAGGGCCAACCCAACTGCTTTCATCTCCAGACAGTTGATATGTAAGCTCTGCTCCGTGCTCGACCAGAGGCCGGATGCAGGCATGCCCTCGTGCAGCGCTCCCCAACCCAGGTTGGACGCATCTGTAAGAACCACTTTCCTCCTGGAAATTGTTCCCATTGTCACCCCCTCGTGGTGCCAGTTCTGAGCCCGCCAGGGAATCAGGGTTCTTAAACAACCGTGATTCACCATAACGCGCAAGCTGCCTGACTGCCATGCATGAGTTGGCCCACAGCGTTTCAGCCAATGCTGCATCGGGCGCATGCGCAGTAATCCCATGCGGAGTACTGGCGATGCTGCTGCCGTGAGACCAAGCAGTTTCTGAAATTTCTTCAGTGGCGCGCGCTCGCGCAATCTGAAAGTGCCTGCAAGCGCTCGCACCGAGAGCGCGCGCTCTGTGTGAGTCACGCTGTCATAGCTCTCGAGTCTAAAACTGTGCCCAGAAAGATCATGCTCTGGCTGGGGGTTAGTTTGCTTTTTGAAACATTGATTGTGAAACCCAGGCATTTTAGATGGCCGAGAATCAAATCCCTGTGAGCTAATAGCTCGATTCTCGACTGTGCCCGCACCAGCCAGTCGTCGAGATAATTTAACATGCGCACTCCCTGAAATCTCAGAGGAGAAAGCGCTGCATCCATACACTTCGTGAATGTACGGGGTGCCAACGATAGACCGATCGGCAGAACGGTGTATTGATAAGCCCGGCCCTCGAAGGCGAATCTCAAGAATGGCCTGTGACGAGGATTTATTTGAATGTGAAAGTAAGCATCTTTCAGATCCATTGTGACAAACCAATCCCCCGGGCGCACTTGCGCGAGGATATGTTTGATAGTTAACAATTTGAACGGCCGTCTCATGAGAGCTTTGTTCAAATGTCTCAAATCTAGAATGGGTCTGAGACCGCCGTCTTTTTTCGGAATCAGAAAATAGCGGCTGTAAAAACCCATATTTTTTAGCGCGGGGGGGACTAATTCTATCGCCCCTTTTGCTAATAGATTTTGTACTTCGGTACGAAGCACGTGACCCACGTTGCTTCTCACCGAAGTCTCGAGAACCGCCTGAAATTCCGGGGGTCTGCGAGCGAATTGGAGCGAGTAACCTCGCTTTATAGTGTTTATGACCCAACTCGACACATCGGGGATAGCTTGCCAGGCTAGAACCCGTGTGGCTAGGGCTTGACACACTGATTGGGGCTGGTCGCCTAACGTAGGGGGACCTGATACCCTTATATTGTGATTTGTGCACACATTGAGTATTGGACTGACTGTACAAGCATTTGCGTGTGGGGAAGTCAGTGTTACAACAGGGGAGGGACCGCCTAGTGAAGGGGAACCGTGAACCCATGTGTTGTGCTTGTGAAACTGATAGCTAACATTTTGAACGGCCGTCTCATGAGAGCTTTGTTCAAATGTCTCAGATCTAGAGTGGGTCTGAGGCCGCCGTCATTTTTCGGAATTAGAAAATAGCGGCTGTAAAAACCCGTATGTTTTAGCACAGGGGGGACTAATTCTATCACCCCTTTTGCTAATGAATTCTGTACATCGGTGCGAAGCATGTGACCCACGTTGCTTCTCACCGAAGTCTCGAGAACCGCCTGAAACTTTGGGGGTCTGCGAGCGAATTGGAGCGAGTTGCCTCGCTTTATAGCGTTTATAACTCAACTCGACACATCGGGGATAGCTTGCCAGGCTATAACCCGTGTGGCTAGGGCTTGACGCACTGATTGGGACGGGCCGCCTAACATAGGGGGACCTGATGCCCTTATATTGTGATTTTTGCACACATTGAGTGTTGGACTGACTGTACAAGCATTTGCGCGTGGGGAAGTCAGTGTTACAACAGGGGAGGGGCCGCCTAGTGAAGGGGGACCGTGAACCCATATATTGTGATTTGTGCACACATTGAATGTTGGACTGACTGCACAAGCATTTGCGTGTGGGGAAGTCAGTGTTAAAACAGGGGAGGGGCCGCCTAGTGAAGGGGGACCGTGAACCCATATATTGTGATTTGTGCACACATTGAATGTTGGACTGACTGCACAAGCATTTGCGTGTGGGGAAGTCAGTGTTAAAACAGGGGAGGGGCCGCCTAGTGAAGGGGGACCGTGAACCCATATATTGTGATTTGTGCACACATTGAATGTTGGACTGACTGCACAAGCATTTGCGTGTGGGGAAGTCAGTGTTACAACAAGGGAGGGGCCGCCTAGTGAAGGGGGACCGTGAACCCATGTGGTGTGCTCGTGTGCTTTATTTGGGTCGCCGTGAAAACGGCGTTTGTTTGCAAAGACGCGCTCACTGCTGCGGGCCTGTTTACAATAATAAAATCCCCAGCCGCCTGAACTGTACAGGGGGCTGTGGGAAGTTTTGCTGGCTTCTTTGAGGGTGGTCCGGCAAGCGCGGGACACGTGCCCTCTCTTTCCTTTGCGTGCTAGGACGGCTTTGGCGGGAAGCGTTCGGCATCAGCCGCAGGGCGGGGCTGAGAGGCCTGTTTCGCGGGCTTTGCTGGTCGGCGCCAGCTAGCACGGTTAGTTCCACTCGAGCTCGAGGTCCGCGACGGCCTGTGTTAGGATCCGAAGCATTTCAGCGTCGGAGTTAGTCCTGCCTCGCTGGGTCCGCCGAAGAGACGAGGCCCGCCACGTGGTGGTGGGGGGGCGCTGATCTCCCTCGAACGGGACCGGAGATGACTGAGCTGGAGTGAGTGAAGCACGCGGGGACGTGGCCGGCGTGCATTCACAAACGTCCGTGCTCTCTGGATGCCGTTGGCTGCGGCGCTTCTTCTTCCTCAGCTGAAGTAGGGCCGGAGAAGGGAGCGCGGGTGATGCGGCGCCGCCGTCTCGAGAGAGAGCTAACGTTAGCCGAGTTCGCAGCACGGAGATAGGCATGCACGCGCAGGCCGCACATCCGCCGACAGAGAGTGCATTCTCTGCGTGGTAGAGTCCCAGGCATGAAATGCAGCTCGCGTGTTCGTAGGCCTCGCATAACACGAGGCATATGGAACAACGCTGATACAGATATAAACACATAATAAACAGATATTGAAAAGGATATCGCCGGATAGCCACAGGAGAGACGGCGTCAGGAGAAACACGGTTGAGATGTGTAGTCTGCTGAACTGTAGCTCGCTCAGGCTGAAGGCTTGTTCGACGGCGAAGGCTCAATAAATGGTCAGAGACGTGAAGTTTGTCGCTGAAGGAGTAAAATCTGCTATAATGGCGAATTCGGGGACTATTATAGACTGAGGTCACGCCCCCTTGGCGGGCTCTGACGTGTATGACGCAGAGTGATCTCATTGGTTGCACGTCAGAGGCGCCTGCGCCATTGGATGTGCAGTTGCCGCAGCGCAGCCTATGAGCGAGCCAGACGCTCATGTTCTAGCTGTGCAGCTGCAAATGCGCTTTACATAAAGGCTTCAGTAAATCGAGGAAAAGGAGTTTCCCCCACTGCGTATAGCTACGCAATACGAAGTGACCGTTCGAAAGGGAACCAAGGTCATGGAACAGATGGGAAATCCTGGCACACGGAGACTGCAGCTCTTCCCAAGATTTCAGGAAAGCATTTTTTTCTGCGGGATAAGCAAGTATCATATTCAGCTGGTCAAAAAAAATAATTCTCAGAAGAATAATCGTTGCTTAATTGGTGAAATTTGACACATGGCTTCGAAAAAGTATTGCCCTGCTGTTTTGTCGGGCATGAACGACGGGAAATGCATTGGCTTTTTAGACCCACCGTTAATGCATTGGTTTTCCTTGAGGTACTGTGTAAATATAGTTAATAATCATTCAACTTTCTTAAACCAGTTTTGTCAGACATCACTACAACTCGCTGGTGGAGTCGAACAAAACTAGAAATATTCTTTCAAAAGTTTGGGGGCGTATATTAATACTTTTATTCAGCATGGACTGATATTAAACTGATCAAAAATAATATTCTATTTCAAATAAATGCTGTTCTTTTGAACTTTCTATTCATCACAAGAATCCTGAAAAAATAAATGCATTTCGGTTTCCACAAAAATAACAGTTTTCAACATTGATAATAATCAGAAATGTTTTTTGAGCATCAAATCAGCATATTAGAATGATTTCTGAAGGATCATGTGACAATAAAGACTGGAGTAATGCTGAAAATTCAGCTTTGATCATGTTTTGACTTACAGTATTCACATAGAAAACAGCTATAATACTTTTTCACAATATTACAATTTTTACTATAGGATATTTCTGATTGATCATATCTAACTGAACTCAAAACTTTGAATGGAGCGTTCTGCAAAACTAGGTTTTTAATAACCAGGATTCCCTGTTTGTGGTGAACTTGCATTCCCATGCTGCACCTCGTGATGTTTTATGGTTATGCATGAAAAGAAGAACAGGATCTTTTGCATGAGACAGAGACTTCTATGATGAAAAACACTTTAAATACTACCATGCGCCAGAACAGGAGGCCAAACTTATACTTGATAAAGATGCAATCGCATGATTGTTCCTTCATCCATCATCTCCGAGAACAATAATAGCAGCTGATGTGATTTCTGCCTGTGTTTTCAGGAAGCGAAGGGAGATTGGATTTATCCAGCTTGCTTGTGTTGCCATCCAGTGGATGATGGATGTTCTGCACTAGTAAGGTGGAGGAAGATCATTTTCACTGGTCATTTCAATTCCGGCTAAAAATGAACCTATAGGGCTAAATAACACATGGGTACCGAGTCGACCGTTCTCTGGGATGCGTTTTCATGATAATCGATACACAGTTTTAACGTTAGTTTTAGTTGAACCACAGATTAGCTTATAACGCTAGTGTATGGGGCATCGAATAAGTAAAAATAAAAATCGCTAGTTAATACCACTAACAAGGCTCAAAATAGCCCTACACTAACATGCTAGCATAATTAGGGTCACTACCTGCAAACCGAAGCATTGAGAACTGTGTAAGTGTACAGACAGTTTAATAAGGAGATACTTTATAAAGACAGTAAGCTTCGCGTACACAAGCAGGAGCCATCTTTGGAAAACAGTCTCGACCAGTCGAACCACGAACGCCGTGCTCTGAGTTCCCTTTCGAGAGGTCTCTCCTATTGCGTAAGTAGCTTACGCATATGGGAAAACTCCTTTTCTTGAGAATATTGAAGTCTTTATGTAAAACGCATTGCAGCTGCACAGCAGACAGCAATGAGCGAAGGAGCTCGGTCATTGGCTGTGCTGCGTCAACTTGCTCGAACCAATGACATGGCGACTCTGAATGCGCGACCAATGAGCGCGCCTCGCGCCCGCCAAGATGGGCGTGACCAAGAGCTATTTATTGGGCGCCCCGTCATGAGAGTTCTTTAGATTTAATCTCCTTCAGCGAACACCTTCTTCGCTGGATCCTCCGGATTATTGAAAGCCTTCGCCGCCGTGGAAAAGCATACCAGCGGGATTGCTTCGAGGACGTCGGTATCTTCAGCCGCCTTCGAACGCCATCCTACGGAGCCATCCGGCGCGCTACACGCAAGTATTTACATCTGTTCGCCCCGCGACATTTGTAAAAGAGCAATTTTTTGAGGCGTTGTTTCAAATGCCTTCCTGCGCGTGGTGCAGAGACCTTCTCCCGGACATGGATCGTCACATCATCTGCGCTCGCTGCCTGGGCCGGGACCACGCAGAAGCTGCTATGACCAAGGGCGGATGCCCGGAATGTGACGTCCTGGGTCTCTCCGCACTGCGGGCTCGCTTCGCCGCGAGCGAGCCCATCGCCGACACCCCTTTGTTTGAGCCGCGTGTTAAGAAAAAGCGCCGATCACAGAGGCTTCCTGAACCTGAGCTCAGTGACATCACGCCGAGCCAGTCTCCGCGTGCTTCACCGCCGCTCTTGTCTTCCCCACCGCCGGTTCAGTTCACTCAGCCGGACCCACACCCCTCTAGCAGAGCGGTGGGCCTTGTGACTTTCGGCGCGTCCGAGGACGACGGGGGAGTAGATGACTCTTTGTCCATCGACGCTGCATCTGACGACTGGCCGGGCTCCACTTTCGACCCCGCCCCGTCGACGCTAACTAACACGAGTGGGGGCTCCACTATGGATACAGAGATTGTCCGCATCCTTTCGAAGGCCGTGGAGGACCTCGGGCTCGATTGGTCTTCTCCCGAAGAACCAACCCGAAGCCGAATGGACGAGTGGTTTCTGCAGGGGCGCCAGCAGGCCCCTCGGCAAAGGCCTTCTCCTTTCTTCCCGGAAGTTCATGACGAACTCACCGAGTCATGGAAAGCCCCCCACTCTGCGCGTCTGAAGCCTTCTTTTTCTTCGTCGCTCTCCTCTGCGGACGGCGCGAAGGAAAGAGGCTACGAGGGAACGCCGCCCCTCGAGGAGGCCGGGGCCAATCATCTCTGCCCACCCTCCACCACCGGATGGAAAGCCAAGGCTTCCCACCCCTCGAAGCCCTGCCGCACTACTTCGGCTCTCGTTGGTCGCGCCTACGCCGCCGCCGGCCAAGCTGCGTCAGCGCTTCACTCAATGGCGGTACTTCAAGTGTTCCAAGCCAAGCTTCTCCGCTCCCTGGACGAGTCTGGCCCCGAACCCGAAGCCTTCAAGGACCTACGCAGCACGACTGACATAGCCGTGCGAGCCACGAAGGCCACCGCCCAGTCTATTGGCCGCGCCATGGCTAATTTGACTGTTCTCGAGCGCCATTTGTGGCTGACTCTGACGGAGATGAAGGACGCGGATAAGGCCCCGTTTCTCGACGCGCCTATCTCCACCAGCGGGCTGTTTGGACCGGCAGTTATAGGTTTCGCCGAACGCTTCACTGAGGCCCAGAACGCTTCACAAGCTATGCGCCATTTCCTGCCTAAACGTTCCAGCTCATCACAGAGCAGACAGAGGCCGCCACAGCCGCAGCGGGCTAGAGCAGCCCCCACCGCCTCTCAGCCCGCGCCTCAGACTGACGCTCGACGCCGCTAGCACTCCCACAACCGCAAGCCGCCTCCTGAGCGACGGGGTCCTCGGCCCAAGATTGTGCTGAACCCTGAGCCTCGAAAGCCTTCCTAGCCACAGGAATGAGAAGAGAGAGTGCGTGTCTCACAAAAGCCGGACCACTCTCTCTGCAAAATCTCAAACATTACCCAGTCCCCTTACAGGCGGCTGGAAATGTCCATACAGCAGTCAATGGGCCAGTCACAGAGCTCGCTCACCTGCAAACAAACGCCGTTTTTACGGCGACACACAGAAAACACAAAAAGAGTATTTTTCTGCCTGTGTCACTAAGGGTTCACATGTCCACAAAGTGTGCATTCCCAGATACTGTCAAAACCGTGCCAAATTCATTCCCAGCTAAGGCTGCACGCCCCATGAATGTAGATCACATGCCTACGGTCATGTACGCACCACTACACAAGCACTGTTCACACAGTTATGAATTCATCCCCAGTAAAAGCGGGAAACATTATAAAAGTGACGCGTGTGCCTACCACTGTCTATGCACCCCCACTTATAAACACTGTCCCTACAGTGTCAAACACAACCCCAGCTCAGGCTGCGAGTCTTACAGACATAGCGCACGCTGTTGTAATCACACACGCGCCCATTCACTCAGCTGCTCAGCCCGCGCCTCTGAGAGCTACGAGTTCAGGCGATTCGCTGGCCGGGTCCCTACGTCACAGCGGCCCGCCCCTAGCCTGTATTCAGCCCATATCTGTACACGCAGCGGCATGGGAAAACATTCCAGATATGCCGAAATGGGTGTTGAATATAATAAAGCACGGATACTCGCTCCAGTTCGCTCGCAGACCACCACGTTTTACGACTGTGGTCGAGACGAAAGTGAGAAAGGAGTGTTCGCATGTTCTACGCACCGAGGTGCGCAAATTAATAGAAAAGGGCGCTGTGGAAACTGTTCCCCCCTCTATGAGCGGGGCAGGTTTTTACAGCCGCTATTTTCTCGTCCCGAAACAGGATGGCGGTCTCCGCTCCATCCTAGATCTCAGACACCTGAACAAAGCACTAATGATTCGCTCGTTCAGATGTTAACAACCAAACATATCCTCGCGCAAGTACGCCCAGGAGATTGGTTTCTCTCAGTGGATCTGAAAGATGCTTACTTTCACATTCCAATAGCGCCTCATCACAGGCCTTTTCTGAGATTCGCTTTTGAGGGACAGTCTTACCAGTACACAGTACTTCCGTTCGGCCTGTCCCTGGCTCCCCGTACATTCACGAAATGTATGGATGCAGCACTTTCCCCCTTGAGACGAAGGGGAGTGCGAATACTGAATTATCTCGACGATTGGCTGGTCCTAGCACAATCAGAGAGTCAGTTAATAACACACAGACCTTGGATTATCAGCCATCTAGAATGCCTGGGTCTAAGAATCAATTTTGTAAAAAGTATACTGTCTCCCAGCCAGAAGATTTCTTTCCTGGGAATAGTTCTAGACTCGATGCAAATGACAGCTCGTCTCTCATCAGAGCGCGCGCTCACGATCCGGCGCCTTGCAACATCATTCAGGGCGGGCGCGCGCGCCCCCATCAAGCGGTTTCAGAGGATGCTCGGTCTCATGGCCTCATCATCGGCCGTACTCCTGCTAGGATTGATGCATATGCGCCCTCTCCAACGCTGGCTCAAGAGCCGCGTCCCTGCTCACGCGTGGCGTTCGGGCCACCTTTTAATCAGAACGAACCACGGCTGTATAAAAGCCCTGACGCACTGGAAAGCCGCCGACTGGTACCAGTCAGGCGTGAGTCTGGGTGTGGACACAAGGAGAAAGATGATCACAACAGATGCCTCCAAAATAGGTTGGGGGCCCTTTACGAGGGCAGGCCTGTACTGAGCGCCTACACATAAACTGTCTGGAGATGAAAGCGGTCGCTTTGGCTCTCAGAGCCCTGCTTCCACATCTAAAAAACGAACACGTCCTGGTCCGAATGGACAACATGACGGTAGTGTCGTACATAAATCGCCAGGGTGGACTCAGGTCGAGCTCCATGCATTCAATGGCCAGGAGACTCATCTTATGGTCCCAGCACAACTTGCGCTCGCTGAGAGCAGCGCATGTGCCAGGCGCGCTGAGCCAAGGGGCAGACATGCTATCCAGAGACAAGATACTCCCAGGAGAATGGGCTCTCAACCCGCTGACGATTCAGTGGTCATGGAAAATCTTTGGCGAGGCGGAGGTCGACCTCTTCGCCTCCAAGGAGAATGCAAACTCTCTTTTCTGCAAGCTCTCTTTTCTTCACGAAAAGCACGGACGCGCTCGCCCAGAGCTGGCCGAGCCGCCCCTTATATGCTTTTCCCCCGATCGCGATGCTGCCACAGGTCATCAGTCGGGTCAGAGAGGAGAAAAACGCAGTGCTCCTGATAGCCCCACTCTGGAAGAACTAAACATGGTTTCCAGAATTTATGCAAATGCAATCTGCACCACGGCCGATTCCACTGAGGCCAGACCTCCTCAGTCAGGCCAGCGGGATGATATTTCATTCCTGCCCCGATCTGTGGGCCCTTCATGCATGGCCCCTCAACGGGTTCCCAGGAACCTCACGAGTGGAGCGCTAAAAACCATCGCTGAGGCGCGGGCGCCCTCCACGAGGCGCTTATATGCCCAGAAATGGAAAGTGTTCAGTGACTGGTGTAACGCCGAGGGCCTGAACCCTGAAACATGCGAGATTACGAACGTACTCGCTTTTCTAAAAGGGCTTCTGGAGGCGGGCCGCACCCCCTCCACGCTCAAAGTATATGTGGCGGCCATCACAGCGTCACACGACCCTGTGATGGAACGTCCATTGGGAAGAAACAACCTAATTATTCGTTTCGTAAGGGGCACTAGGAGGATGAACCCTTCACGCCCCCCCTCCCTCAGTGCCGATCTGGGACCTAGCTACTGTCCTAGACGCTCTTAAGGGGCCCCCGTTCGAACCACTCCGAACCGTGCACCTTAAGCAGCTCTCGCTCAAAACTGCGCTCTTGCTGGCACTCGCCTCGGTCAAGAGAGTGGGCGATCTGCACGCGCTTTCGGCAAGCGCTGCCTGCTTGGAATTCGGACCTAACGACTGCAGGGTCGTCCTTAGACCGAAACACGGGTATATTCCTGAAGTGCTCACCACTCCCTTCAGAGCACAGGTTATCTCCCTAACTGCGCTATCGTCTCCAGCAGACGAACACGACGCTAATCTACTCTGCCCCGTTAGGGCTCTCAGAGTGTATTTGGAGCGTTCTGCCCTATTCAGACAGACAGAACACCTGTTTGTATGCTTTGGCGGCCGTACGAAAGGTTCCGCCGTTTCAAAGCAGAGAATCTCTCACTGGATAGTTGAGGCTATAGCTCTGGCTTATGAAGCCAAGGGACTTCAATGCCCCTGGGGAGTCAAAGCACACTCCACCATTGGTCGCGCATTCAGAGTCGCCCCCTCATTGGTTCGAGCAAGTTGCCGCAGCACATCCAATGACCGAGCTCCTTCGCTCATTGCTGTCTGCTGTGCAGCTGCAATGCATTTTACATAAAGACTTCAATATTCTCGAGAAAAGGAGTTTTCCCATAGCGTAAGCTACTTGCGCAATACTCGTTCCCTCCTCTCAGGGAACCGAGGTTATGTTAGTAACCGAGTCGTTTTGAGTACTACTATAAATGCTTTATGACAAGTAAAAACAGACACAAATGAGTCACTAGTCGTCATTCAGTAAGATAACAGAGCTGTGAAAGTGAATGAGGGGCACAACCTAACGCTTTTAAACTTTCTCAGTTTGTGTATTATTTTTCCCCCGCATTAACTTCACACATGTCTAGTACAAATATGTGGTTTTGTTTCATTACTACAGTGTATAGTTTTTTCTTGATTTACCCTGAAAAAATGGAAGTGAAATGTAGGTACCATATGAGAGATTAAAATGTTATCTGATCTAATCCAAAAAATATATACAAGACAAACTCAAATATTTTGTCAACAACATATAATTATATTTTTCTTATAAAATAATGCCATTTTTTGATCATTAAAAATAACACAACACGACACTTTGTTGTCATTGACAACAAACACACCACTAAACACAGCATAGTTCAAAACATAATGATTTCTAAACATGAACTCTCAGTCTTTATTCTCCCTTTTCTCATGATTTCTCAGTAGAGTTCATAAAAGTTTGGAATAGAGTATGATAGTTCTAATAGAGGCTGATTGTAACGCGGTGTTAGAACGGCACCATTTGCACTACTGGGATTTAAAACCTGCTAGTGTCTTCTGCTGCTTAGATTAGTATTAAATAACAATATCAACTGATAAATTACAGATATAAGATTAAAATAAACACAAATAAGAAATTTACTTTTGCAGTGGTTAAATAAATGTTCAGTGATTTCTTCCAATGTTTCTGAATTTTGGTGCATTTTTTCTCTATATATACAGTTGATATGGCAACTAGTAAATACACTAAGTTTCGTCTTGCTGGCATATTTAAAACAAGTGTGTTACAACTAGCCCCCCCAACACACACACACACACAAACACAGTAAAGTCTGGTTCATTTCACGTTCACGTTCTCAATCATTTATTGTTCAGTCAGAGTGTCTTGTTAACTGGTTTTGAGATGAACTGAACCTACAGATGTGTTTATTAGAGCGATGATAACCAGTGTTCGTGTGGAGCTGATGTTGCTGGCTAGGGTTCTTCTTCTGTGGTTTCCCCGCTGTCATCTTCAACCTCGCTGGACGACCGGCCACAAAACTTCACCACCTTCGTGGGTTTCTGTGACGGAGGAAAAAAAAGCTTATTTCATGCTTTACAGTCGCGATTAATCTGACAGATTCTTTCTTTTTCTGTACATCGGAGTGATGCTGATTATCTGGGATAAAGTAGGATGGGGACTTGTTTATATCAGCTAATTGTTGGTTGGTTGAATGTTGAGATGTGGGCGTGGCTCTGATGAGGAGGCGGGGCTAAATGCAGATTTTCAGTTGCTATAAGAAAGGGGCGGAGTTTAAATGAACGTCATTTCACTGGAAGTTTGAGATTTTATAGATGTTTTAATTAGTGCTGGCCAACGATTGATAATATCCAAAATTAAAGTTTGTGTGTGTACTATGTATAATTATTTTGTATATATATATATATAAATACACACACATGCATGTATATATTTAAGAAATATTTGCATATATATATATATATATATATATATATTTATACATAATTTATATTATATATGTTATATATAAATCAATTTTTCTTAAATTTATTTGTGTGTATTTATACGTACAAAATAATTATACACAGTAAAAATTAAAATCGTTGCCCAGCACTAGTTTTAATAAAAAAATGAAGAAAAGAAACATGCGTAGATGAATCACAATAGAATGTATGTACAAAATAGTGTGAATTTTCCTTTCATGCACACTTTAAAAGTGTTCACTTTGCCACCGTTTACTTATTTACATGTCATTTCAAACCCACATGACATGCTTTTCTTCACAGGCATTTAGAAGAGCAGCGTGAGCATCTGAAATGTGTTTCAATGAAGGCTTGGAAACATGATGAAGGTGAATAAATGAAGACGAAAATGTGAATGAGGATCAAACCTGTTTATTGGTCACTCCTCGAGGATAGCGTGCGATGTCATCTCTCCTTCGCTTGACTTTCTCCCAGTCGTCTTCCCAGAGTTCCCTCCTGTAGTCAGATTTCTGCGTCAGGATTCGCTGGTAGATCTCCTGGTTTTCATGAGTCACCTGTAGAAGCTTCTCCTTCCTTTTCTGTGCATTCAGACTGTAAAAACAGATATATAACATTATCATAACACAACACAAATAACATTTTCATTGCTTCAACCAAAATAAATGTGAAATGAAAAAAAAAATATATATATATATATTTACAGTATATATGTCAAATTTATATTTATGTACCAAAGTGTCAAATGAAAAAAAAAATATATATATATATATATCAAATGTATATACAGTATATATATACATATACCAAATGTATATTTATGTACCAAAATGTCAAAAATATATATATATCATTCATATATATATATTGGAAGCTTGTTTCTGCGACAGAATAAAAAAGGTACTACTTTTTATCTCACAATTTCTGACTTTTTTTCTCCGAATTGCGTGATATAAAGTCAGAAAAGTGAGATAAAAAGTTGCAGTTATCTTTTAAATTGTTTATTCTGTGGTTAAAAAAAGCTTCCATAATATATATATAAACGCTAAATTAAATTAAATAAAACATAAATAAATTAAACTCATATTATTTAAGATGGTTTCTGAACATTTCTCATTTTAATTTTGCTTACATTGATTTTCTAAAATAACTAAAATT
>NW_027508801.1:232500-260000 GCF_051911475.1 Siphateles boraxobius | reverse complement strand
GTCCTAAAGTGATTTTTACTTTATATATTTCCCATTAAATGGCCCACAATTCATTTTAAATACACATTTATTGTGATTTTTTTTTTAAGATAGTAATTCATATATCCTATTTCTCTATAGAGGGAACAGTGTCACAAAAGTTTAGAAATTGACTGAAAAATGAACTCACTGAGGTTAAAAAAGTGTGACAACTTGCCCCAGTCTACCAGAATTGTGCCATGCAGCTTGACTCCATCTGACTCGCTTGCTTAAATGCTTGAAACAGCTGAATAAAACAAGCCAGAGCAAATCTGATAAAAAAAATATATATATTAATTTACCAACATATACATAACAATATGCAAACATATAACAAAAAAAAACCAAAATACCACACAGTTTTGCCAGGGGAAGCTTATAGGCCATTACAAGGAGAAAGAGGACATAAGTTGACAGTTTTAACTGCCTTTTTGTTGTTGGAGCCAGTAATCAGATTAATATAATGAACAACTTCATGGAGAAAAAGTACAAAATTAGGTTAGCAAAACTGATTTATGAACGCTCCTCCTGAATTGATCTGAAGACCCCGGAAGTACTTCCTCTTTTGGCCACCCGGTGGCGCAATCCCCTCATCATCTGATCCATGTATTGCAGTCCTGTAAAGTTTGCTGAGAGGAAAAACACCAGCGTTTCACGATTACAGCGCTGAATTTCACTGCGTTTTCTGGAAAACGTGCCGTTTAGCTGCATAATAAACACCTGCTCGAGGGACAGCAGGAGAGGAAAGATTCTCAGGTATTTCTGCCACGTTGTTTGTTGAATCGGTTGCAGGGGAAAACATTTAAGTCACTGTTATTTATATGGCGTTTAAAACAATACAGACTGGTTCAAATCAGCTTAGGAAAATAAAGGTGTTGTTGATGTTGTGAAATGAATTAATTATAAAATCATTAATTATTAATTAATCTCTACAGAAGACGATAGTGACATCATACAGCACAATTCTGTTCAATGTTTATTCAACTGAGTTCAATAACAGTGTTGATGCTGCAAAGTTCATCAATTATGAAACTAGTCGTTATTCAATTGATTCAACTCAGTTCAATATTGTCGTTGTTGTAAAGTTATTAGTTAGCGTTTATTCGAACAATATCTCGGAAAAAGTAAGAATTCTATGATTTAATTATTATATGCAGAAATATTGTGCTCTAGAAAGTGCAGGTCTAATTTTCTCGTTAATTAAATTAAATTAAACTGTTGCCGTCCTGCTAGCGCCGTTTTTTATTGCCTTTTTTTTCTCGTATCACATATTTTTGTAATCATCATAATTGAAGGTGTCATTCGAAAGCTTAAACATTCAAAATTCATCCTGTGAAAACCTTTTCAAATTGGACATTGCGTTACCATGTAAACGCTACTTTAAAACCGTTTAACAGGCTCCTCCCCCTAGTGGGCGATGTTCGTAATTCAAGATTTATTTTAAATAATTTATAACCAGAACTTTCTAAACTTGACAACACACACATCGTCGGAAAGGTCTCAGACTCAAGGTTCCATATCTGCCGACTGTTTTGTGGTAGAAGTGACATTGTGACAGAAATCTATTAATTTGTTTGAGGAGAACGCATAAAAAAAAATCAATAGAATGTGGGTGTCGCCCGGTGGCTATTTTAGGTATTACGCCTAAACAAAATCTCATTGAAACTTGTACATTTTTGTGATATAAACTTCAATTTTGGAACACAACTTGGTTAGATAGGTGGCTTTGATTTTAGAGCAATTTTAGAGCGAAATTTATTTAGTAAAATACATATTTTGTATCAAATAAAAACTGTACATTTGCTTTACAGTAACTTTTTTTACATAGATTTTACTAGATTAAAAGGTGAACAAATGTAGATTGTCCTGCTTCTCAGATGTTTCTCAGTAATCTCACGAATGTCTTTATACACTGAGTTTGATGTCTGTGCTCTGATTTGCCAAGATCCTGAAGTTTGCAAGATGTTAGTTGCAGATTCTCTCAAGATCAAATGATCTGAGCACAACATCACCATTTCCTTTTCTTTAAAGTGAACTTCTTGTTTGATTTCTGTCTTGCAGTTTCTCTCATGGAAAACGAGGTCACAGATATACATGACAGATATACGTCAATGTTTATCTGCATCATACGAGAAACGCATCAGATTAAAGTGATGGGAATCATGCTGTGATTTAAACACATATTGAACAGACTCAGACTGAGTATAATGTGTTAGTTCACCCAAAAATTAAAGAGATTTCCTGAAGAGACTCTTTATATAATGAAATGCTGTATATGATGATGATGATTTCATTTATGAATACCCTAGCAATGCCCTAGCAACCACTATGAACACCCTAGCAACTGCAACGAAGATCTGTATTGTTTTAAATCTCTTGAGGAGACGGTCAGATCCTTTTGTTTGATCTCAGTGTTTTTGTGGTTACAGATCGGTGTCATTTGGTTTCTGCTGTGCGGCACGTGATTGTTGTGAGTCCAAAAACACTCTCTCACACACACACACGCACACACACGCACACTCACTATCTCTCTCTCTCTTTCTCTCTCTCTCTCCCATACACACACATACACACACACACACACACACACACACACTCTCTCTCGCACACACACACACACATTCTCACTCTCACACACACACACACACACACACACACACACACACACACACACACACACACTCACTCTTTCTCACACACACACTCTCACTCTCTCTCTCTCTCACACAGACACACACTCTTTTTCTCTCTCACACACACACTCTCACTCTTTCTCTCACACACACACTCTCTCTTTCTCTCACACACACTCTCACTCTCTCTCACACACATAAACTCACTCTCTTACCCGCGCGCAAACACACACACACACTCTCTATCTCTCTCTCTCTCTCTCTCACACACACACATACTCTCTCTCTCTCTCTCTCTCTCTCTCTCTCTCTCTCACACACACAAACTCACTCTCTTAAACACACACAAACTCACTCTCTTACACACACACACACACAAACAAACACACTCACCCACGCACACTCTCACTCACACACACACACACACACTCTTTTATATTCGCAGGTATTGTATTATTGATCGTGTTGAACACAAGCGTCCTGCTCTCTATTGATTGGATAAAAGTAATAACTGACAGTAACTCGCTGCGTTTAATCTCTGTCCTCATGCTGACCCCTCACACCGCAGAGCCAGGGGTCAAAGGTCACAACACATATTGAAAAACAATCACAGCCGGCCTTGTGCCAATTTGTCCGGGTCAGAAAGCGCTGATTCTCCGTCTGTTTGCAGGAGATCCCATGGGAGTCGATCGGATCTGAGCACAACACTAATAACAATCAGAAGTGTTTCTGAAGCACATCAGAATATCAGAGGGATTTCTCCTACAAACACTGAAGAAAATGCTTTTCCCACTCAGTATTTTTGTCTTGTTTCCAGTCAAAATATCTCAAACTTCTTAAATCAAGAAGGATTTACTAGATGAATAAAATGACAAAAGAAAATCTTTCTTGTTTTTTTATTTAAAAAAATTCAAATTAAGTTTGCTTAAAACAAGCTAAATGGAAATGTTTACAAGAAAAATACTATTAATTCAAATGGAAACCAAATTCTTTTTCTTACCCCATTAGCAGACAATTATGCTTGTTTTAAGCAAAAACTCACTTAATATACTTTTTTTTTTTTTACAGAAAACAACATATAATTTCTTGCCATTTTAATTCTCTTGTAAATGCTTCTTGATTTAAGAATGTTTGAATATTTTGATTGGAAACAAGACAAAAATCCTAAGTAAGAAAAGCATCTTTTGCAGTGTGATCTTCTTCCATCCATGATTGAGAGACTGAATTCGGCTCGGCTCCAGGATCCTCAGGGATGAGGACTGTCTGTTCTCGTCTTTTGTGTATTATGATAAAAAAATATCCAGCTGCTCTCCCTGGCTCGCTCTCGGATTGATTTTCCCGGGAAGCAGCGATGAGCCTCTTCCTCTGTCCTGGTTTTTCCAGGCTGGTGTTTTTCCACAGGGATGAGGCGAGAGCCGGTTTAATCACCTGACGTCTCTGGAGGAGAATGAAGTGTGTTTTCTGTTAGAGAACATCTCGCTCTGCTTTTGTACAGACTGAATATGATGTTTTTCATAAAAACATAACTGCACTCAGAATCACTCTCTTCTCAAACCCCTTTTCAGTTGGTAAACATGATGATGTTTTTATGTGGGCGGAGCTTAGGTGGAGGCAGAACGATCCCTCTGGCCGCTTCACTAACGCTAGTTTGCAAGTTTTGTTAGCTTGTTTTTTTAACAATGACGGGAGAAAATCTGATTTTATCTTAATATGCAGGTCACTCACTTTCCAGGACCGTGATTGTTATTTGCAAAAGTTAATTTTAACGGACGGAACCAGATTGGCCGACCCGTACACACTCAGTCAATGGATGGACTATCTGACAGGATTAACGTTACCTCGGGTGAGTGGCCTGCCTTCTACACCTGATAGAGAAACCGAGCGTAAAAACAAACTGAGGACATATAAATCTTCAGATGCCTATAACTATGTGATGAATGGTCTTGACTTGTGGCAACGTTACATTGCGTGGTCCTGCCCAGTGCCAAGGCCAGAATACGACAATGTAAAGAGTGACATTATTACAGTGCAATTTTAATGATGTGAATATTTTCTAGAAATAAAAATATATTTTATGTATTAAAATTATATCAATTAACTATGTATTTGATTATTCTTTCTTACCAGGTTATTCAAAAAGTCTATCACAATCCATCACAACAATGTTTACAATCATAGATGATTCACAAATAATCACAATAATTTAGAAAACATTATGCGATAAAATTTCAAATTGGATTCTGCAGGTGATTCTTGCACCCAGAAACACAACAAGATGACATTTAATAAAAATAATAATAATTTAAGATCCTTATTATGTAGCCGAATCTGTGCTGGTTTTATATTGGCCGCCTCCAGTTTTCAGTTTGTTTTGCCTCCAGCTAACGCTGTGACGTAATTGTGACGTCGGCGCAAAAGGGGTCTATAGTAATGTATAGTGGTGTATAGTGATGTATAATGGCATATAGTGATGTATAGTGGTGTATAATTGTGTACAGTGATGTAGAGACATGTATAGTGATGTATAGTGACGTATAGTGATGTATACTGGCGTATAGTGATTTATAGTGGCGTATAGTGATGTATAATGGCGTATAGTTTTTGTATACAAATGTATAGTGACGTATAGTGATGTATACTGGCGTATAGTGATGTATAGTGGCGTATAGTGATGTATAGTGGCGTATAGTGATGTATACTGGCGTATAGTGATGTATAGTGGCGTATAGTGATGTATAGTGGCGTATATTGATGTATAATGCCATATATTGATTTATAGTGTCGTATAGTGATGTATAGTGAAGTATAGTGGCGTATAGTGATGTATAGTGAAGTATAGTGGCGTATAGTGATGTATAGTGGCGTATAGTGATGTATAGTGGCGTATAGTGATGTATAGTGGCGTATAGTGATGTATAGTGGCGTATAGTGATGTATAATGGCGTATAGTTTTCGTATACAGATGTATAGTGATGTATAGTGACGTATAGTGCTGTATAGTGGCGTATAGTGGTGTATAGTGATGTATAGTGGCATATAGTGATGTATAGTGGCGTATAGTGGTGTATAGTGGCGTATAGTGATGGTTAGTGACGTATAGCGGCGTATAGTGGCGTATAGTGATGTATAGTGGCGTATACTGATGTATACTGGCGTATAGTGATGTATAGTGGCGTACAGTGATGTATAGTGGCGTACAGTGATGTATAGTGGCGTATAGTGATGTATAGTGGCGTATAGTGGTGTATAGTGGCGTATAGTGATGTATAGTGGCGTACAGTGATGTATAGTGGCGTACAGTGATGTATAGTGGCGTATAGTGATGTATAGTGGCGTATAGTGATGTATAGTGGCGTACAGTGATGTATAGTGGCGTACAGTGATGTATAGTGGCGTACAGTGATGTATAGTGGCGTATAGTGATGTATAGTGGTGTATAGTGGCATATAGTGATGTATAGTGACGTATAGCGGCGTATAGTGATGTACAGTGATGTATAGTGGCATATAGTGATGTATAGTAGCGTATAGTGGTGTATAGTGATGTATAGTGGCGTATAGTGATGTACTGTATAGTGGCATATAGTAATGTATAGTGGCGTATAGTGATGTATAGTGATGTATAGTAGCATATAGTGATGTATAGTGATGTATAGTGGCATATAGTGATGTATAGTGGCGTATTGTATAATTATTTATGCAACTTATATTTTTTATGTATGGAGCATACAATAGAATAATATTTGTAAGATTTTTTTTTGATGGACTTTTCAAACTACAAGTTATTTATTATTTTATATTATATTAGCACTTATTTTATCCATTTTGTTTTTTGTTTTGTTTTTTGCAGCAGATTTTCTGTTTTTTTCTTTCTTTTTTAGATGAACTGTGAGCCAGTTATGTTCAAATACATGTTTTTTTTCCTGTTAACTAAACAAAACAGATTTGAGCTGGACTGAAAATCTGATATCTTCCTCTGCTTGTGTGAACACAGTCTCATTCCTGAAAGACTTTCCCTCCAGATAACAAACCCTGAGATGATCTCATTTATCTGATTCATCTTCCTCAGGAGAAACACCTGAGAGCGTCTTTTTGAAACACACACACACTTCTCATAGGGGTTGTTGTGAACTTCTTCTCAAGTGTAGAAAAGATAGAGTTGCAGACCAGGAGATTGTTGAGGTATAAGTTCTTTATTTCGTCGCTGTAGTCATCTCAATCAAGTCTAACTAAGGCAGTATACATTTAGTTCATATACCCTTTCAGGAGGAGGAGTTACATAAAGGTGGAAACAAAAGCATGCAAATGAGGCATCTGGGTTAAGGATGTGCCCTAGACTGAGAGTGTTACCAATCCTAATCCAATCAGCATAACAGTGTAATGTAAATATCCTAATCCAATCAGCCAGACTCTTCACCGATACCTTCACATTATCTTAATGGCCAGGCAGTGTATAAAGACAAAAGGTGATAGTCTCAGTGCTCTGACCAATTTAACTTACAATAGAGAGCTGGACAGACAGGAACAGGCAGGTTTGTGACATCATTTACCTTAGATACAAAATTCACACTAATAAACTTTCTCAGTTTCTATGCTATTGTATTGGAAGCTCAATTATACATTTAAAATAAAATTTGTAATCCTACAGTTCCCCCTTTGAGAGTTCTAAATAACTCTCACAAAATACAAATTTAAAGACTTAAAAGTTCATTCTTGTAACTTGTGATCGTTACAGGCACATAATGCGTGTTCTATGTTTGCTTTTCTGCAATTGCATGCTGACACAGAAACAAACATGCAAATTTAGGGTCCGTGAAGTTCTTAAGGGTAATAGTCTTTTCTGTTTGGAACTGTCATTTCTTTGTGAGGGGCGTGAGTCATTTGTTGAATGAAACACTTGATACTGTGGACGCATAGATAGTACGCTATTAGAAGAAATAACAGCAGAATTGCTATTTCCTTTATCCACAGCCAGGGTTTCCCAATCAAGTTTCCGAACCATGAAAAATTTACTTCAGTCATCTGGTGTAATTTTGCTGAAAGATCAAGAATGTCTTGTTGGATTTTGTTCAAGTTCTCTGTTGGATCCATTAAAACCCGGTGCAGCACTCAGGTCCGATGATGGTGCAGGCTCCTTCCGTTGCTAGAATGTAATCTAAGGCCACTCTGTTCTGTAAGATCATTATCTTGTGCGAAGCGAGAGTGTCTGTGATGTTACTGGTACGACAATCTTGATCATGTTGATGGATGACTGAAGGTTTCGTATGTGAGTCTCTGCGTTGTGTATTTTTTTCTTTTTCTTTTCTTTATCCTTTTGTGATAGTTGGCTCGGAAGAGGGTCAAGTTGTTTCTTGAGGTTTTCTTGTGGCTTCATACGCAGATGACGAGGTCAGTGCGTATGGGTCTCGGGAAGTCATCAGTGGTATCTGCACAGAGTAAGAAAGAAAACAAAAGACAGGAGAGCAGTATTTGTTCAAACACTAGGGTTGTAAACTTCCGAGTCTGCTAAGCAGTAGAGCAGTATTTGTTCAAACACTAGGGTTGTAAACTTTTTCTGGGTCTGCTATTGTCGTTCCATCTCTCCCTATTTCTTAATTCCTTTGACACCTAAAGAACAGTGAGGTAAGGATGGACTAGGATAGGGCCTATGAGGGAAGTCTTCACCCCAGGGTTAACCCCCGAAGCCTATTGCATTCGGTTCTTCCCGGGGCTCCTCACTGGTTCTGTGTCCTAACCTATCCCTGTTGGTGGGGGAACAACCTTACAGTGTGTACAATGAGTCCAGGTTTTCCTTCCCTGACACAATACTGCAGCGGCTGTAATCAACAGTGTTGGGAGTAACGCGTTACAAAAGTAATGCATTACAGTAACATATTACTTTTTGCTGTAACGCAGTAGTGTAAGGCATTACTTATCAATTTTCAGTAATATTTTACTCGGTACATGTTCAGTAAGGCTTGCGTTACAACAGACTTTTAGTTTTAATTGTTAAACAAACAACAACAAAAAACAGCAATACCGCGAGACATTAACGAATGAAAAATGCAAGTAGGCTAAATTACCTGTTCGTGGTCAGTCAATAGCCGCGTGTGGTGTCCAAGTCTGTAAATAAAGACTAAATGGCAGCGTCTGATATATTTGTATAGCGATTTATTTTTTACAGGAGTGCCGTGAGGTATGATTTCGGCCTCGCGCTGGCCAGTGGAAAAGCGGCTAATGGTGAAGATGGCATGAAGAAGACTATACATTCGCGAGATGGACGTATGCGCATTAGGCTATTCGTTCTGTGTTTTCTTTCTAAACAGTTAGGCTATGTTTATGTGGTATTTTTTCATGTTTTCATCACACAATCATGTTTTTGATGCGGTGGTGACGCGTTCATGTAAGTGCGGCGGCGCTGCCGATAAAGCACCGAAAACCTGTCACAAAGAATCGGCAAAAGCAATGATTATGAATATGTCAAATATAGCAAGGAGACATTTTAATTGTTTATTAATAAAGTCAAGATGAAGTTGACGATGCTGCCTCGCGATCTTCGCAGTAGTGAATGCACCAGAGAGAAATGCACATTTCATTTCATAAGCAGAGAGCAGTCTGTTTTCTTTCGTTTTGAATTGTTCTGTTTACAAGTAGACATTTCAATATAGATATATTTTTCAAGTCCGTGAATAGGCTACCTTATATGCTGAGTTTCGGTTCATTTATGAGACGCGCTCCAGTTCACGCGCTTAAATCCAGGCAATTGGTTGACGAAACTGATTAAAATTAAGATACAATTAATACAAAACGAAATTCACTTTAAAGAAAGGCTTTGTGTGTATAAGGTATCTGTGAAAGTTTTAAAGTAGTCTTTTAGTGCCGCTTCAGAGCGGTCGCGTCCATAACGGAGAACTGTCACGTCTGTAACATTGTTTTTTCCTCTTAAATGCGAACACGAAAAATAAAATAAAATGAATATTTTATGTTCTGTGGAGAGCCAACCCTTCTTCATCCGATTTGCGCAGTGTAATTCACAGAATTACAAAAAAATAAAATAAATAAAAATCGTTGCCTCCTAAAAGTTAAAGATTTTTTTCGTCTCGCATGACTGTCTATTTCCCTAATATTAAATATAAAACGCATGTGTAGACTGATATTTTTCTAATGTCTGGAATCCTTTCATGGAGGAGCCTATGGATAAACAGACGTTTGAATATTTTGGTATTAATGCATTTTCTGAGAATTTATATTTCAAGTTTTGACTGCAAATGTCATGTCCATAACGCTGGAATTCCCAAATTTTAAATAATTTATCCTCAACTAGTTTTGTGGTGTAGGTCTACGTATTTTACAATGTTAAGTTAACTTCAGATAATGCTAATAGTAATTTAAAGATGTGGTAGCATTGGATCTGGACGGTATGGATAACGCTGGGAGTTGGAAGGGGGGTGTCGCCATTCTGCAGGTTCGTGAGTGTCGCGATTTGGGTTTCATATCGCATATCGTTACAGCCCTAGTCATTTTAGAATGTTACGTTTTACTCCTGTATAGTTATTTTGGTGAAAGTAACTCAAAAGTAATACAGGAGTAATGTAACGCATTACAATTCTGAGACAGTAATATTGTAAGGTAATGAATTACTTTTAAATAACAGTAACAAGTAATATATAATGTATTACAGTTTGGGAGTAACTTGCACAACACTGGTAATCAACATCACTTGATGTGGCCCATGCCACTTTGGTTCTAATGGCTTATTTCTGAATGACTTTATCATGACCCATTGACCTGGGATGATTGTGTGTCCCCCTTCTGGTGAAGTCTGCCAACATGACTCAACTCTCCCTCTGGCACTCTGTACCGCCTTTGTTAGGTTTTCACAGTAAGCAATCAGGGCATCTGAGGTAATGTGTACATCAGCATTTCTAAGATCAATCACACCTGGCATCTGCATGGGGCGTCCAGTAATAATCTCATGAGGGCTCAGTCCTACTGTTCTGTTAGGTGATGCTCTCATACTACACAGTACTGCTGGCAACGCTTCAACCCATGGTACTCCTTCCTGATGCATTTTGCTTAGCCTGATTTTGATTGTTCTGTTTGCACGTTCAACCTGTCCTGATGCTTGTGGCCTATAGGGGCAGTGAAGGTTCCACTTAATCTGCAACATTCTAGACACTTCCTTGACTATCTGTCCTGTGAAGTGTGTACCTTGATCTGAGTCAATCCAATCTGGTAATCCCCATCTGGGAATGAAATCAGTGACAAGACATTTAGCAGTATGTGCAGCTGTAGCACGCCCTGTTGGATAAGCTTCTACCCATCTTGAGAACTTGTCTATTACTACCAAAACATCAGTTTTTCCCTTACAACGAGGCAATGATATGTAATCAACTTGCAGGTGACGAAATGGTCCTGGTGGAGCTGGGGTATGTGCTGCTGGTGTAGTGGCTGCTGGTATATCATTATTTTTCTGACATGTAACACACCTCTTGGCTGTTTCTGTGGCTACATTTCTGAATTTTGGATTCCACCACTGATTTGAGAACCTGTGATTCATCGTTGCTGGACCACTGTGACCTAAACTGTGTATTTGTTGAGCCAAATATGGCAGCAGTGATTCGGGAGCGACATACTTTCCCCCTTTGGTCCAGCAACCAGATGAATCCACTGTGGCTCCTTTGTCTAACCATGTCCATGCTTCATACAGAGGAACGTCTTTGTACAGATCAATTATTGATTCAGGAGGCATAATTGTCTTCTGTGCTGCACTACCTGAACACACTTGTACAGTTGCATAGAAACAAGCCTGTTTAGCTGCCATATCAGCAAGAGCATTACCTTTAGCTTCCGTAGTATTAGTTGTGAGATGTGCTTTCACTTTGATCACTGCTAATTTCTTTGGAAGTTTCATGGAAAACATTAGATCTTTCACTAATTCAGCATGCTTAATGGGGGATCCAGCAGAAGTTAGAAACTGTCTGGTTTGCCAAATGACACCAAAATCATGAATTACCCCAAAAGCATATCTGGAATCTGTGTAGATATTAGCAACTGATCCTGAAGCTAGCGTGCATGCTCTTGTTAGGGCTACTAGTTCTGCAGCTTGAGCTGAAAAATGATCTGGAAGACGTCCTGAAGCTAACACTTCCGTGGTGGACGTTACTGCATAACCTGCTCGTCTGTTACCTTCAATTACTTGAGCTGAACCGTCAACAAACAACTCAAATTCTGAATTCTCTGTGGGAGTTTCTTTTATTTCACTCATAGGTGTATATGTAAGCGTAACACAATCGTGTGTCATTTCTCCTTCATCCTCTAACAAAACTTCAGTCATAGCAGACATCATACATGAGGACGGATTCGTGACAGGTGCACGCTGTAAGACAATATTCGGGGCTGTTAGAGTTGCTAACCAATTTCCCCAGCGAGAGGAAGTGACAGAAGTGACTTTTGCTTGATTCATTAATGCGGACACTGCATGCGGACATCTTACGTTTACAGACTGTCCTAACACCATTCCTGATGAAGCCTGAAGCGCTAGATGCACTGCCTGTACTGCTCTGAGGCATGGGCCCATACCTTGAGCTACTATGTCAAGTTTACCAGAATAGTAATGAATTGGGCGTAAACTGCCCCCATGATCTTGCATTAGACATGCAGTCATGAAGCTTAAATGTTCATGGACATAAAGCACAAATGGTCTATCAGTTTGGGCAATTCCTAATGCTGGTGCTTGACATAGTGCTCTCTTCAAATCATTGAACGCTTTGAGGTGACATTCTTCCATACAAACAGTATCAGAATCTTTACCATGGCCTTTCAACAAGTCATAGAGCGGCTGTGCAATTGAGGCATAGTCTTCAATCCAAGGTCTACAGTAACCTGCTGTTCCTAAAAATGATCGGAGTGTTTTAATGGTAGTAGGCGGGGGTATGGCTTTGACTGAAGCCGCTCGATCCTGTGTAATGGATCTATTTCCTGCACCAATTGTTTGACCCAGAAATGTGACTTGCTTTTTAGCAATTTGAGCTTTGTGAAAGCTGCATTTGTGTCCTTTCTTATGCAAATAGTCCAACAATGATGCCAATTCAGTTTGATGTACCTCGTGATCTGTTGAGGCAATCAAAATATCATCGACATATTGGATCATAGTGGACTGTTTTACCGGACATTCTGGGTCACACAAATCACGTCTGACAGCCTGATGGTATATGGTTGGGGAGTTTTGAAATCCCTGTGGCAAACGTGTCCACTGGTATTGCTCATAGTCAACTGTGAAAGCTAACCATGGCTGGCTGTCAGAGTGCAACGGTACAGAAAAGAATCCATTAGACATATCAATTACTGAAAAAATCTTACTCTCTAATGGTATGCCATTACAAATTGTGGAAGGATCTGCCACTAGAGGGGTGATTTTTATCAATATTTTTATTGGCTACTCTGTAGTCTATTGTAAGTCTCCATGTCCCATTGGATTTCTTGATGGGCCAAATGGGTGAGTTACAGGGACTGTTGGTTTTAACTAGCACTCCTTGCGTCAGCAACTTTTCTACAATAGGTTTGATCCCCTGTATAGCTTCCTTATTGATCGGATATTGTTTGGTGACCGGAGGTGGAGTCCCCGTCAATTTTATTGGTTCTACACCTGTCAACAAACCACAATCATCCTTGTCTTTAGCCCAAATTGGATGATTCTGTAAGAAAGCATACTCTGGAGGGATTACATTATTGGTAGAAACTTGTGCTGAGGAAATTTGAATGCTAGCAGATTCCGAGGACACGTCTAAAGTTAGATGTATTTGTCTCAGGAGATCCATGCCTAAAATTGCACCTGTATTTAATGGAGCACATAACAATTTTGTAGTCAGAGTTTTTGGGCCAAATTGTACATCTATGGGCGGGGTTTCATACAAATCAGAATCTTCACCTATTACGCCAGTTAAAGAAAATTTGGTTTTCTTGTACGGAATGTCTAAACCTTTAGCCAATTTTGTAGGAATTATGGTAATTTCTGCACCTGTATCAAGCAAAAAATCAATTTCTTTCTCTTGTATGCTACCTTTCACAAAAATTCTTGTGTCATTATGATGTATTACAGGGGTAAGGTAGCTATTCACAGCCCCAACAATTAGTTTTTTTCCTGGTCTTTTTGTGCTCTTAAAAGAGCCTGAACAAGCTGTCCTAAAGTTTCAGTGGACACTTGCGGAACTGCTTCCGGGTTGTAAGCAGGCTGAGAAGGAGCAGAATTATGCATAGCATTTCTTTTTGTATCTTGCAATTTCTTCCTACACTCTTTCTCCCAATGTCCTAATCTTCCACAATAGTGGCAGCTCCCTTCTTTTTTAGACCACCTGTTTTCTTGTTTTGCTGTGCTAAATGTAGCTGCTGCTGCTACTCTCACTTTGGTTTTAACATCAGCATCTCTTTCCCATGCAGCTAACCTGTCAACGTTACTTCTGAGAGTTCTGTTAGACCAAGTTAGATCTAGGAATGGCAAAGCTCTTCTGTATTCGGCTACAAGGCCATCTGACCAGATACGAATTAGTGGTCCTTTGTCATCGAGCACACTTTCGGAATCATCCACTATTCCACTGTAAGTTATGGCTGACTGACAAAACCGTTCAGTATATTCATTTACCGTTTCTTCTTTCTTTTGTACACAGCTAGTAACTCTAGACCAGTCTATTTTGGGTCCTAAGATAGTCTTTAGGATTTTCAAAACACCTTCTCTCATATCGCCTCTACTGGCATGTTGTAGTTCAGAAGTCACTGCAGATTCAAAACTGTTGAATTCAGAATCAGTTAAAATTTGTGACATTAACTGTGTGACTTCTGTTAACGACATGTCATATAGACGAATTTTGCTGATCAATGCCCTTCTAAATTCAGAAAACTGTTTACGTGGTGAGGGTAAACTCTCAGAGAGTCGTTCTATATCCTTAGGTCCAAGGGCTTTTGCGACAGTTTGTATTCGGACTACAGAAGGGTGGGTAGAAACACTTTCATTTTCCTCAATTCCCTGTGATCTTTTTCTAGCTCCACACACATAAACTGAATTAACAGGCTTATCAGTGACTGATTGGACGGCTACATCTGTTTCAAAGAACGTTCGTAAATCAGGGTAAATGTTATCAGGCTGACTTACTTCTTCCCCATCAGTTTTTTCTGCATCTTTGTTGCGGTTCAATTTCTTGGTTAAAGAGGAAACTTTAGCCCGGAGCTCATTAATCTGTTTCTCTAGCTCTGAGTTGCGTTTAGACTGTTCTGTAGCTAGTGCTAAACCAAATTCTCTATGGCAACATATTATGCCTTTCACATTGTTCTTGCGAATACTTGCTCCTAGTACTTTTTTACACTCATCTACCGACCAAGTTTTGTCTGGATGAATCTCATATTTCTGCGTTAGTTCTTTTCTAACTTTCTCAGTGACTATTAGGTTCATTTGTTCTCCTAACAGTGTTTTAAATTCACTATCTGACCACAAAGGAGTCGCAAGACCAAATTTTTCAGTTGTTGGAACCAGCCTAGCATTCGTTCTAACCATTTTGTGGATTTCTTTATCACACAATCAAAAACACTAAAACTTCTCTGATCAAAAGAGTCTACACTTATGTCACAGATCAAACTGTTGATAAACCTTCCTTGTTACCAACACATCACATTTAACTTCCCTGCCAGAAACAGAGGATGAAACACAAAATATTAGCACGTTACGCTAATCTTCCCTGAAAGAAACGGAAAGGATCTTTCACCTTCCTAACTTTTTAGAGGATAAAACAAAATTACTAGCATGTATTGCTAACTCTTCCCTGCCTGAAACAGAGGATCAAACTTTCCTCTCTAAAAGAAAAACTTTTAAAAGGGTAACCAAAATAAATAGCCTGTAAGACTACCTCTTCTCTGCTTGCACAGAGGCTAACAATATTTTAACTTGAATGCTAAAATCTTCCCTGTCTGCACAGAGGATACCAACAACTTCCCTGACTATTCAGAGGATCAAACTCTCTTCTCTAAAAGAAATTTTTAGAGGGTAACACCACAAGGTAACAAACAACAAAACAAATAATTAGCAAAATAATACTAATCTTCCCTGCCTGACACAGAGGATATCTTTTTAACATGTGATGTTAAAAACGTCCCAGCCTGAACAGACGATATATTTTCATCTTTAAAAGACAACTTTTAAAGGATAACTTTAGGTAATCAAACACTACAGCTGTCTGATAACTCTTTCTCTGACGGCGCAGAGGCACAAAATTCGTACTGGTCTGCAGTTGTTCTTTGAATAGAGTGAAACTCACCAAATCTTTAGTTGTACGGAAAGATTCCGTCTGGAACTCAGTCAGAAAGATAATTCTTTGTTGAAATCTTTGTTGAACTTGAAGTTTCAAAATTCAGTCTGGAATTCAGTCAGAAGTTCATTCTTTGTTGAGATTCTTTTTTTTTTTTGAGCTTGAAGTTTCAAGATTCAGTCTGGAATTCAGTCTTTGTTGAAATCTTTTGTTGAGATTCAGTTCTGGATTCAGGTGTTTCAGCTCCATCCGGCTCACGGCACCATCTGTTGTGAACTTCTTCTTCTCAAGTGTAGAAAAGATAGAGTTGCAGACCAGGAGATTGTTGAGGTATAAGTTCTTTATTTCGTCGCTGTAGTCATCTCAATCAAGTCTAACTAAGGCAGTATACATTTAGTTCATATACCCTTTCAGGAGGAGGAGTTACATAAAGGTGGAAACAAAAGCATGCAAATGAGGCATCTGGGTTAAGGATGTGCCCTAGACTGAGAGTGTTACCAATCCTAATCCAATCAGCATAACAGTGTAATGTAAATATCCTAATCCAATCAGCCAGACTCTTCACCGATACCTTCACATTATCTTAATGGCCAGGCAGTGCATAAAGACAAAAGGTGATAGTCTCAGTGCTCTGACCAATTTAACTTACAATAGAGAGCTGGACAGACAGGAACAGGCAGGTTTGTGACATCATTTACCTTAGATACAAAATTCACACTAATAAACTTTCTCAGTTTCTATGCTATTGTATTGGAAGCTCAATTATACATTTAAAATAAAATTTGTAATCCTACAGGGTGAAGCGTAACGATCCATTGAGAAAGTGTGTAAATGAGTTGCCAGAACAGATGTGTTTTATCAGTTCCAAAAACACAAACTTCTGCCACTAATGATATGGTGTTGAGTGGCTCGTTACACCTGTCTCTCTAACTCTCTCTATGTCTCTCTCTCTCTCTCTTTCTCTCTCTCTCTCTCTCTCTCTCTCTCTCTCTCTCTCTCTCTCTCTTTCTCTCTCTCTCTCTCTCTCTCTCTCTCTCTCTCTCTCTCTCTCTCTCTCTCTTTCTCTAACTCTCACTCTCTCTCTCTCTATGTCTCTCTCTCTCTCTCACACTCTCTCTATGTCTGTCTCCTCTCTCACACACTCTCTCTACTGTATGTCTGTCTCTCTCTCACTCTCTCTACTGTATGTCTGTCTCTCTCTCACTCACTCTCTCTATGTCTCTCTAGGTCTCTTTCTCACTCTCTCTATGTCTCTACGTCTCTCACTCTCTCTATGTCTCTCGGTCTCTCTCACTCTCTCTATGTCTCTCGGTCTCTCTCTCTCTCTCTATGTCTCTAGGTCTCTCTCTCTCTCTCTATGTCTCTAGGTCTCTCTCTCTCTCTCCCTCTCTCGATGTCTCTCTCGCTCTCTCTCTCCCTCTCTCGATGTCTCTCGGTCTCTCTCTATCTATCGCAGGCTTTAGTTTATGGGCTGTTAATGGGGCAGAGAAGAATCATAAATCATCATGAGTTTCATGTCTCTCATTCTGAGTGACTTCTGCGCTTTCCTACAAAACCACACGTGTGTGTGTGTGTGTGTGTGTGTGTGTGTGTGTGTGTGTGTGTGTGTGTGTGTGTGTGTGTGTGTGTGTGTGTGTGTGTGTTCGCACACTCACCGTATGTTGAGCTGATGAATTATGCAAAAATTCTGATCTGTTGTATAATTGAAACTCGTAATAGAATTTGAAATGACTCCATGTGGGCGTTTAGCTCTGATATCTGTGAAGGATTTGTTTGTTTGGCCCTTCGTTTTGATTTAAGTGAATCTCAAATAACATGTTTCATCTCAAAGTCAGAAGAAAAAAATAAGAATTTATATTTTTCACAAATTATAGTAAAAGAAGCCTATTTTAGGACCTCATTGAGTAGTTTTTTGACAATTAAACACTATGCTTCCAAATGCTCATTATAGTATTGCAAAGAAATCTGACTTTCATTACATGCATCTTCTTAAAGTCATGCATGTTTTACTCTAGTTTTTTGTGTAATTTCTATTAATATTAATGTAATTTTCATATTTATATATATGTATGTATAACATTTTAGTGTATATATACATTTAATTACTAGTGTGTGGATATATATATATATATATATATATATATGATAATGTCTTACAAAAATACTTTATTCAAGCAAATCATAATTATTTATTATTCCTTATTTTATTATAAAACATGCAATAATACATTTTTTAAAAGTGTATGTATATATATATTGTGTGTGTGTATATATATATATATATATATATATATATATATATATATATATATATATATATATATATATATGTAGATATACACTAAAATGGTTATATATAATAACATTATAAAAATGTATTAATTATTATTGATATATATATAATTGATATATATTATTGTTTATTGATATATAATATATTTATTTATATACACTAATAATTTGTATATATATATATATATATATAATTGTAATATTGAAAACCAAAGATTACAAATATAATCTTATTTCAAAACATACTTAAACATAAAGCATAATATCTTATATTTTAGTGGAATAATGCCTGAGCACGTCCTTGAGCGTTTCCCTGAGATTCCATCGTTCAGCATTAAAGCGTTTGTGTGATTCAGTGTTCAGAGGGAAGTGAGACGTCGCATGATCTGTGTGTGTGTGTGTGTGTGTGTGTGTGTGTGTGTGTGTGTGTGTGTGTGTGTGTGTGTGTGTGTGTGTGTGTGTGTGTGTGTGTGTGTGTGTGTGTGTGTGTTGCTCTTTCATGTGTAAATCTGATTTGTCGCTTCATGTAAACTCTCAGTAGAGGAGTGTAACTGATGTTATTGGGTTTTATCCTTAATGACCCCTGAGTTTGGGGCCCTGAGGGGCAAACGCATTCCTCCTGTCTTCCCCTGTCTCTCCAAGAGTTCATTTGCACTTGTACATGTTTGCCATTCATGCCTGGTCTCTGTGCTGACGGAGTCCTTCATTGTGTTCCAGAGGCTCAGGAAACGTCTTGAGCTTTTCAAACTCTTAACGTCTTATTTTCAGGGTTTCTTGTCTTTCTTGTCTCTTGCGCTGCCGTTACGATCCTTGATGTGGTTTCACTAAAGCAGAAACTAGATCTGCGTTTCCTAAAGGAAATGGGAGTTTTTGGCTGCATGTAAATGAAATGCTGCATTAGAGACACTTGAGTTTCACATATTTGTATATTGTCATTACATTTAGTGTTTTCTCTTCTTAAAATCAACACATAATGACTTCGCAGTGTAACGGCGGTTACAGGAAAGAACAATCACTGTATGTAAAAGTAATTTGGTATGCAAATATTTAGAGATGCTCTGATATAAAATTTCTCAGCCGATACCGATTATTAAGAATATCGGCCGATACCGATACACGTTTTTCTTATGGAAAATAAATCTCTCCCAAATAATGCTGCAAACTATCCAGAGAACCCTCTCATTTGGTGCACTATAATATTGGTTGCAATTAACAACTGAGATATTCAACTGCTATTTATTTTCAGATAATATTTACACCCAAATAAAAAAAAACATGAAAAATTTGTATGCAATTCAGTTGTACATATAGTTTTCATAAGCACATAAGTCTTAATGGCAAATGTATTCAAACATACATTTATAATTAACAGTAAATAAACTCTTCTCTAGTGTTTTTATAGCTAACTAACGAACTGTGAACACGCAACGTGACTTTCACAAGCTGTTTTATTGAGTGACTACATGAGACATGATGCGTATTTCAGTAAGTTGTACTGTATTTTTCAACATACCTTCTGATATCCATGATATAGATATATAGATTCTAGATATAATTTGTATTAAAGTGGAAGATGTTGCTTGAACTGAGGCGCTACAACGATCTGTCACGTCACATTAAAGAGCGTCAAAACGACATTTATTGTTTGAATTTTGTGATAAAATGTACAGAATTTGAAAAATGACACTTTGTTTCTTTTTTTTTTGAAGTAATAGAGCACTGAGCTCTTTGCTCTCTATGTTTTGCCACACTGATCATCGGCTGTTTTTAAACAATCGGCTGATAGCGAAAATAATAGCTTTAATCAGCCGATACCGATTATTGGCCGATACATCGTTGCATCTCTATATAAATATTACATCATCAGAATTGGTTTGATTTCAAAACTGAAAGTTCCGTATTCCATTTCAAATTTCAAACAGTCGTCATGAAACGGAAGTTGCGCTAGACTTGACGTGGGCGGGGCTTGATGTAGTCTCTGGGGAATTTATTGGATGGTTGTGGTTTCCTATTGGCTGATATCATGTGAGTGACCGCTTGCCCCGCCCACATCATCAGAGAACAGAAGAACTTATTCTGATTCAAGATTATTAAAACAATAATGATGTGCACTGATGAAGCATTTATAATAATAAACACTGCAATATTCCATAAAAAATAAGAATTGTCAATTTTGATTTCATGTTGACTTTAAGTATAAAGCTTACAAGAATAGCTCACCGGAGATATTATCAGCAAAAGAACGTTTGCATGTGCAGAAATAGTGAAGAGTGCTGATGCAGCGTCGCATGAGTGATTTATATGAGGTAAACATTGACTCGCTGACTAGTCAACTAATTCATGTGGAAAATAAGTGGTCATTCTGTAGGATTAACAGATTTATTTTCACAGGCGGCTTTGTTCACACAAAATAAGATCATGGACATATAAAAAAAATAGTCACACTTGTGCTCCTCGCGGACAAAAATGAGCGCATTGGAAATGAATGTGAGACGAGTTTCCTCAAGTGGAAGCGTTCGGTACTGCAGCCGAACACACACACACACACACACACACACACACACACTGAAACATCATTTACTGAGATATCAACCTCAAATTTGGAACACAACTTTAGATTTATGGCTTTGATTTTCTCACAGTTTTAGAGTAAAACATGTTTTTGAAACTATATTTTTCATATAAAAATTGAAAATAGTATTTGTGCACATTTGTCATAAAAATAAACGTAAAATTCTGCAACTTTTTTTGTACACTTTTTAAAACTTTTTCACTTCAGTAATAATCTGCCAAGTGTCGTCTTTGAAAAGAGATCAAACTTCAGTCTGTCGCTCTAAAGCTTTCAAGATTTACCAAAGTTTAAGTTAATTAAGTTAGTTAAATTTAATTTTTAAGTCTATGCTCAAAAAGTGGATAAATGGATTATAAATACAGCGTACATATAATTTAGTACCATAAAATCCACTGAAAATACAAAATATTAAATAAAAAATATTATCAAACTAAAATATAGTTCATTAATTTAATTGAAATTAAAAAATAATTTCTGTCATTTTTCACCAACACACGAAGAACACCAGAGGGTTAAATTTACAGTAATGTTAATTTTATACCTAGAATTGCACATTAAACATGAAGTCTGCCTGCGTCTGAAAGCAGGAGCGCTGGAAGTGTTTTCTCTGTTCTGGGGAAACGCAGAAGACTTTAATGAGGCGTGTTTGTGGAAAAACACTTTTATTATGCCAAACTTCCATTTCCCTCGATCCCTCGAGTCCTGCAGCAAATATAAACTATTATTGAAACAACATCATCACAAGAAATCTCTATCAGGATGAAACAAAGTAGAACTAGAATAGCTCTGTATCTAATGATGTTCGTATAAGTGTTTTAGTAATTAATCATCCTTGAATCAAGATGCATTTACTTTAGAGGCTAAATGACTTGTTTAACATCTACTGTCTTTCATAGATGTCTTCATCATCATCATCATCATCATCATCCTCACCCGAGAGTTTTACAGTGATCAGGTAATGACCGTAATTACATCAACACCTGCTTTATAATCATCATGGCATTGGTGTGTATGTGCGCATCTCAGTGTTTATGGCTATTTTACGACATTCATCCACGGGATTGTTATAAAAAAGCATGCTAACTCACTACCTGTGATGTTTTTGAAGTATGCAGTATCTGTAGTGAGCAACATATGCACATTTTCTGTAGGCTATGGAATATCAAACGCAATTTTTAATGTTTTTAACTTGAATTTTCGTCCATCTTAAGACATTATAGCTGACAATTTAATTAAAAAAAGTGTTTAATCCTTAAAGATGTTTTTTTTTTTTTTTTTTGCATCCAATCCAAATACAATTTCCTATGTAGGGTTGCTGATTATTTGTTAAAAAAAAAAGTATTTTTTATTTATTTGCATAAATATATTTTTTATTCATCACTATATTTTGATGTGACCGGTTGAACCGCTACAGTTTCACTCGTGTGTGTTCTCATCACGTCACCAGGTGTGTGTGTGTCCCTGAGCCTGTGTTTGTCGTGTGTTAAAACACACTGCGATCCGCAGGAGTGGCTGGAAGTCAAGGTCAACTAAAGCCTCTGGGAACATGAACATGATACTCTGATGTTTTCTACAGAAGCATGAGGGAAACGAGACTGTGTTCAGCTAAACTTGAGCCTCATTTCTGATAAACACCTGACAGACGCCAACAGATGCAGAATAGGAACTTTTTATAGACATGTGTGTGTGTGTGTGTGTGTGTGTGTGTGTGTGTGTGGGGGGGGGGGGGGGGGTGTTGATGGGTGTTGATGAATTCAGACCTTATTATATTATTTTATGTAACATAAATGCTGATAGCATAAAAAGTGAAAGGGCTGTCAAAGAAGTTTTTAAAATATACCTAAATGTCTGTTTTTGTGCTACAAAACATATATATATATATATAGAAAATAATAGATTTTTTAAAATAATTATGATAATTCAAAATTGGACCCACCTATCTTTCTTCAGTGTGTAATGTTGCTGTTCGAGCATGAAAAAGTTATTCTCTATATCAGTGTTTCTGAACTCATTGTATCTTGAGTTCCTCCCGGGAACGAACACGTCACAATATTCCTCATTATAATAATTAATACTCAGAATAAAGGGGCGTGGCCTGCTTGAGTTAGTTAGTAGTGTGTTAAACTGGTGGTTATGGTAAGGGACGGGACATTTCCCAAACACACTCGAAGCGCTCGACCAATCACAACACACTGCTCCAGCCGACCAATCAGAGCACAGTGTGCTTTTCAGAAGGAGGGGCTTCATAGAGACAGGAAGTAAACAGAGCGTTACTGACAGACTGGGAAGAGAGGAGCCGCAACAATGGAGAATATGAGGAAAATAATCAACATTCAAGCAGGAAAACCTGTTCTAGTAGAGACTAAAAACACATCAAGACTGTAAAAGGGTGTTATATGATCAGATTAAACCAGCATGAATGTTCGTTCTGTCCAAAGATCAGGAATGCCTATGGATGATTCACAGACAAAACGATTGATTTTCACAACGAGCAGTTAGGGGGATTTTTCCTAACAAAGATCAAAGTCCTTTATTATAGGCCAGCAGCTGAAAAAACATCATATTATTGAATGATCTGGTTATAGCTCTGTGTTTTCATCTTGAGGAATAAAGAACTGATGCAGAAAGTTGCATGCATCCTATATTACAGATGTGAAGTGCTGGTCTTGGTTGTTTAGTGTCACATTAAAGCTGCTTTTCATCGGGTTCCTGCCTGGTTTTCAAGGCTGATAAGTGCAGATCTGGACCGGTGAATACAGACATAGTGTCGAGATGAGACCAGCAAACCAGCTCAGACTGGTTTCACTCCGGTTTCACTTTCCCGACAGACTTGTGTTGAACTTCTCTGGCTTAGAATTTTTTGTCTTGTTTTCTGTCCAAATATCTAAAAATTCTTAAGTCAAGAAGCATTTAGATAAGACATAAAATGACATAAGAAATTATATCTTGTTTTCAAAAGAAAACTGAGTTTTTAAGTGAGTTTTTGCTTAAAACAAGTATTATCTGGCAATGGAGTTAGAAAAAAAAACAAGTCAAATGGAAACTAAGAAAAATAATCTTAATTCAAATGGAAAACAAGATTATTTTTTTATACTCCATTGGCAGATAATTTTGCTTGTTTAAAGCAAAAACTCACTTAAATTTTTTTTTCTTTTTTTAATTTCTTTTTTTTTTTAGAAAACAAGATATAATTTCGTATATCATTTTACTTCTCTAGTAAATGCTTCTTGATTTAAGAATAAGAAATAAATACTGCAAGTAAGTCTGACTGTGTGTCTCAGTTCTCCCTCATTCTCTGGCCTACTTCTCTCTTCCTTTCTTTCACTCTGATGATGTTTATCCCAGCGTTAAACAGTCCCAGCCAACACACACACACACACACACACATGCACACTAACCCGACCCCTAAACCTACCCATCACACACACACACACACACACACACACACACACACACACACACACACACACACACACACACACACACACACACACTGCTCAGTGTTACAGCATCTGCCAAGTATCCGAAATGCAACTGTGTGTGTGTGTGTGTGTGTGTGATGGGTAGGTTTAGGGGTCGGGTTAGTGTGTGTGTGTGTGTGTGTGAGATGGGTAGGTTTAGGGGTCGGGTTAGTGTGTGTGTGTGTGTGTGTGTGTGTGTGTGTGTGTGTGTGTGATGGGTAGGTTTAGGGGTTGGGTTAGTGTGTGTGTGTGTGATGGGTAGGTTTAGGGGTTGGGTTAGTGTGTGTGTGTGTGTGATGGGTAGGTTTAGGGGTTGGGTTAGTGTGTGTGTGTGTGTGTGTGTGTGTGTGTGCGTGCGTGCGCGCGCTTCGGGTGTCATTACACCAGAATCTGTTCACTCACTGCCAGCTGTGGCTCTTGGGAAGATGTGTGTGTGTGTGTGTGTGATGGGTAGGTTTAGGGTGTGTGTGTGTGTGTGTGTGTGTGTGTGTGTGTGTGTTTGTGTGATGGGTAGGTTTAGGGTGTGTGTGTGTGTGTGTGTGTGTGTGTGTGTGTGTGTGTGTGTGTGTGTGTGTGTGTGTGTGTGTGTTTGTGTGATGGGTAGGTTTAGGGGTTGGGTGTGTGTGTGTGTGTGTGTGTGTGTGTGTGTGTGTGTGTGTGTGTGTGTGTGTGTGTGTGCGTGCGCACGCTCCTTGTGTCATTACACCAGCATCTGTTCACTCACTGCCAGCTGTGGCTCTTGGGAAGATGTGTGTGTGTGTGTGTGTGATGGGTAGGTTTAGGGTGTGTGTGTGTGTGTGTGTGTGTGTGTGTGTGCGCGCGCTCCGGGTGTCATTACACCAGCATCTGTTACTCACTGCCAGCTGTGGCTCTTGGGAAGATGTGTGTGTGTGTTTGCAGCCGCAGATCTGGGGTCAGTTTTATGTTTGACTCTCAGCTCTTGAGCATTGGCTGATTCCAGATCAGTCCTGAACTCTGGATCTGGTCCAGTGATTATGCTAATGAGATCATGTCTATAGCAGGTTTCCATCTGAGTCAAGTTACGTCAGTCTCGTCTAATTCAAATCACAATCATCACGACGTCACCGCCAGGGTTTGTCGTATTCCGATGCGTCTGGTTTTATTCACTCGTGTGTGTGTGTGTGTCTGTGAGAGCGTGTGAGTGTTGTGAGTGTGTGTGAGTGTGAGTGCGTGCGTGTGTGTGTTGTGAGTGTGTGAGTGTGAGTGTGTGTGTGCGAGCGTGCGTGCGTGCGTGCGTGTGTGTGTGTGTGTGTGTGTGAGTGTGTGTGTGTGTGAGTGTGAGTGTGTGTGTGTGTGTGTGTGTGTGTGTGTGTGTGTGTGAGTGTGAGTGTGAGTGTGTGTGTGTGTGTGTGTGCGAGTGTGTGTGTGCGAGTGTGTGTGCGTGCGTGTGTGTGTGTGTTAGTGTTACGAGCAGCAGTATAGGCCAAACAAAGACATCATTCAGATCCAGAGACTCCAGATCCTCGTTTTCCATAAACACGTCCAGAAAGTTTCCCTGCGTTTCAAACACTATTGTGTAAAGAGGTGGAAAACCTCAGTTACTATCTATCAATCCATCTTTTAAACTATTTATCTATCTATCTGTCTATCTATCCATCTATCTATCCATCCATCCATCCATCTATCCATCCATCTATCCATCCATCTATCCATCCATCTATCCATCCATCTATCCATCCATCTATCCATCCATCTATCCATCCATCTATCCATCTATCCATCTATCTATCTATCTCTCTGTCTGTGGATTTACAGTGATATTGCAGCTGTCATACCTTCTAAAACATGCTTACAAAAACAAAAATAAAGAAAAGATCCTGTTCACTTGACAGAAAATAAGAAAAAGAGAGGACTATACATCAGCACACTGGAGCAGACAGAAATACACACAGATCATGTAGTTCACATCGCACTGCCAAACAACAGCCCGAGGGGAGCGATGCGGTCAGTGAATCCAGGTCTGGCCGAACCCAGAATATCGTCAGTGGCCTGGCATGATCTCATGAATAAACCATTTCCTCTTTGTAGAAGTTCGTTTTGTGCTTGGTACAGGGTTTTCAGACACCTGTTCCCAAAAACAGCACATTCAGCGGATTCTGGGGGATAATTTCAGGGCTAAAGCGCTCGATCTGATAGCAGAGGTGAGCGCGTTCACTGTATGAAAGCTTCTCAATACAAGTGATGCAACTGCAGAACCAGAGGATGTCCAGCTCCACCTCTCTGGACGTCATGGGTGGAACTGATGCGTGAATAGCAATGATTCACTTTTTTTTTGCGTAAACCGATTTTTCTTTTAGTTGGCGCTTGCAACGTCAAGGTCATGGGTTCGATTCCCAGGGAAAGCAAGAACTGATAAGAATGTAAATGTGTACGTTGAAATGCAATGTAAGTCGCTTTGGATAAAAGCGTCTGCCAAATGTATAAATATAAATATTTCCATCGGTGAATCCAAACCGAGCACTTTTGGCTCTGCAATCAATTAATAATAATAATTTATATAGCGTTTTTCCAGGTACTCAAAGCGCTTTACATATGCCGCTTTACAACCGTCCTCAGCAGCACCACAAACTGCACATAACAGCACAACTGCAAATATTATAATGCTTTTACAATCGTTTAACATACCAGATGTTAATATTGAGTAATTTACATTTAAAAAACAATATTATATTATCAGTCATCTTGTGGAAGCTACAGCAGAATAAACAGTTCCGCTTCTACTTGTTTCAGTTTTTTTTTACTTTTATGAATCAGTGTTTATCAACTGAATCGGGTGAATGAATGATTCAGTGACTCGCTCATGAGGACAGTCACTTGTTTCATTCTTTAATGAATGCTTTGTAATGGAAGAATCGTTAAATGAATGATTCAATGATCACTTATAAGACGTGTCGCCACCTACTGGCGTAACAATGTAACTTGCAGAAAGAGCCACTGAAAAGAAAATCCCCCATTTGACTGAATAGCAGCCAATCAAAACTGTTATAAGATAGATGGATGGATGGATGGATGGATAGATAGATGAATGGATGGATGATAGATGGATGGATGAATGGATGGATGATAGATGGATGTATGGATGGGTGGATAGATGGATGTATGGATAGATGGATGGATGGATTGATGAATGGATGGATAGATTGATGAATGGATGATAGGTGGATGGATGTATGGATGGATGAATGGATGGATAGATAGATAGATAGATGAATGGATGGACGGATAGGTGG
>NW_027508801.1:225000-227500 GCF_051911475.1 Siphateles boraxobius | reverse complement strand
GCTCTCTTACCCGCACACACACACACATCCTTGACCCGAACCCGGGCATCATCCAATCAGAGAGCAGGAGGATCATTAGTTTGGGGTGTTTTGAACGTGTCACACTTTGGAATAACACATCCGACACGTATCTGTGATTCCTATGTAGAGTGTAGACATCAAGGCAGTTCACTAGGTTTTGGAACAGAGCCCGTGTTGAAGTGAAATACAAGCGCTGTAAAAAGTGATTAGCTGATTTAACTTAAAAAAATTTAGGAAACCCGTTGCCTTAAAATTATTAATAAACTTCACGCTTAATCGAAAAAATTAAGTAATGTGGAATTGTCAAGTTCACACAACTTCATTTTGTAATGGATGTAAAAAATGTGAGGAATGCTTCAGTAAACATAGATAAACCTAAAAATACTCAAAATTCTAACTAAAAATGCTAAATCTTTACCTAAACAAATTTGCACTCTGAAATTAACTGACTTTAGGACCCAGCGGAACAGCTCATTTGCTCCATATAGAGATACAAGGCCATCTAAAGTCATGAAATATCGTGTTATATTATTATTTTTCCACAAGAAGTCGGCAAAGACACACAATGTAAGATATTTTGAGCCGAATTAAAAAGTTTATGCTAGAAATTGTTATTTTGAATTTAAAGGGACAATGTGTAGTTTTTTAGGTATTTTATTATCTAAAATCAATATTTTTATTCATAAATATGTCCTCAATGGTGTACAAATGCCTCTGCCAATGATCTGACTTATCCTCGTAAACGCAGAATTTATTATCTTTATATGCATGTGACGGGAAGGTCCACGGAGGCTTCCATGTCGTTCCGCCATCTTGAAAAACTATAATTTCAGAGAGGGTCAAAAAGTACTAGGCCAACACGTTTCCACAACGCGTTTTTGTTCAGAGACAGCGTCACGTGACTGAAAGCAGCAGAACCGGAAGAGCAGAGCAGTGAGAGTCGCTTCACGGCCCCGGCAAGTTTATAAGGCTGCATTGCACTGTTATTATTCATACTGTAACATTCGTTTGTTCGTTGTGTCAAGTTGCAGTTTGTTTGAAATAAGAAACCTGTTCACCCGAAGGAATACTCGACAAAGTGCTATTAGAAGACATCCTGTCATAGCTTTTTGGTCCATAACAGCTACCGTAGATGCAACACGCATTTGAAAAAGCGAGGCGCTGAAGAGCACAATTCGTATGAATGCGAAATACAATTTCACCGCTAGATGGGAGAAATTCCTACACATTGTCCCTTTAAGTTCAAAGAATGTGAGGAATGTGCTTAAAAAAAACTAAATTAGGCTACCATTTATTTATTATTTATAGGTAAAATCTGGTAATTTAAAGATAAATAAAATAAAAATCTCCAAAAAAGAATTGCATTAAAAATTAGAAAAACTATTATCAAAATTAAATAAAATAAGCTTTCTGAAAAAAACAAAAGTTTTCTTTAAGAATTTCAACTTTTAAAGAACGTGTCTCGAGACCTAGACGCCAACAGCTGTTTCACATTATAGGATAAATTCTCATTTTGATTTGCAAAAGGTCATTGGACGCTCTCGATCAGTGTGATTGGAGAAGAGCAGCTCAGAGTTCGGCTGTAGAAATGAATTTCAGGAATTGTCTTGACTGCTTTGACCTGCGGTTAATTCTCTCATTAAAGTCCATTACAAAGGCCTTGAAAATCCTCCGTGACGATCAAAACAACGTGACGAACATATAATCCATTAACTTGTGAAATCTGTTAGCTGTGAATATTTCCAGAGAAAATATTCTCTCCTTCTCTTCCTATTGAACGAATCACTCACACAAACATGAACGCTCATCATTTACTTACTGTTCTTAAGATGTCATGAGTAGTTTAGCTTCATATGGCACAATGTGCTTTTATGACGTTTTTCTGTCTTTATTACAGCTTTACAGTCCGTTTTCACTATTAACTGTTGTTGTAAGAACTGTGTGTATTAATCAGTGATTCCTCACGTTATGTGTGTTGAGGAGAGGAACTGTTACTACCAGAAAACAGGTCAAACAATCAGCCAGAACACCCTAGCAACTGCATAGCAACCACCCACAACACCCTAGCAACTGCATAGCAGCCACCCGAACACCCTAGCAACTGCATAGAAACCACCCAGTACACCCTAGCAACTGCTTAGCAACCACCCAGAAAACTCTAGCAACCACTCAGTACACCCTAGCAACTGCACTCAGATCACCCTAGCAACTGCATAGCAACCACCCAGAACACCCTAGCAAGTTCATATCAACAACCTGGAATACCCTAGCAACTGCCTAGTAAATGTAATAACCACTCAGAACACCAAAGCAACTGCATAACAACAACAACAACCTAGAACACCCTAGCAACTGCATAGCAACCACCCAGAAAACCCTAGCAACCACTCAGTATACCCTAGCAACTACACTCTGATCACCCTTGCAACTGCATAGCAACCATCCAGAAAACCCTAGCAACCACTCAGTATACCCTAGC
>NW_027508801.1:215000-220000 GCF_051911475.1 Siphateles boraxobius | reverse complement strand
TAAAATCAATATGTTTTGAATGGTGTTTTTACCTCTCTGCTGCTCTGTGTTAAAGGTCAGCGGAATAAATCAGAGTTTCCTCTCGTCTAAGAGTTAAAAAGGCCCCGGTTTCACAATCCTCCATAAGTAGGGTTACAGAAGAAGTCCTCAACCTCATCATTTAAATGTGTTTCCCCTCAGGCCATGTGGACATTTATTACAGGGATTAACCAAACTATGATGAATGCTCCGAGACTGACCGGGTTACGCTCGCTGTTACTTAACATGCACATATGAGAGTCAGCGTGTTGTAATATCAGTCTGGACTGAAGGGCATTTCATTCTGAAGCATGTGAGGAAAGAAGAAACACACAATTCAATTAAAGGGACCACAAATTCAATGCAAAAAGTCATATTTTCTGGTAAAAATATCAAAAAATTCCTTAATCTAAGATATTGCACAATGTTTGATCTCTTTGTTTGGATTTTACATTGATTTTTGCAGTCTTGCTATTCAAATACTGTGAAGGAAAAGCAAATTAGCTCAAGGTACACTCTTATCCCTCTAGCAGTTAAAGACAAATCTACATGCATTTTGCAGAAAAACATTGTGTTGGTTGTACTTTGGCTCTGTGCGGATGAATATGATTATGCTGCTGTTCATAAAACATTCACTAGGTTTAAGAGATAAAACCAGTTTAGATGGAAAGGATCTCAAGCTGAAGACGTTATAGTTTGACCCATTAGACAGAGACATATCCTTGAGAATAAACTCCAGCACAACAAACATAATGAAATGATCTTCACAATAGATCCAGCTTTACAGTAAACTCTGTTTGAGAGAAGCATTTGACAGTTTATCTGTTCAATTAAACACTTTACTCTCCTGTCGAGTTATTAAACACCTATGGAAGCTTGTTTCCGCCACAGAATGAAAAATAAACAAGGTAATTGCGAGTTTTTATCTCACAATTCTGACTTTTTTTTCTCACAATTGTGAATTTACATCTCGCAATTCTGACTTTATTTCTCAGAATTGCGAAATATAAAGTCAGAATTGCGTGAAATAAAGTCACAACTGCGTGTTATAACGTCAGAATTGCAAGATATAGTCAGAATTGCGTGAAATAAAGTCGCAATTGCGTGTTATAGTCAGAATTGTGAGATATAAAGTCAGAATTGCGAGATATAAAGTCAGAATTGCGTGAAATAAAAGTCGCAATTGGGAGAAAAAAAGTCTGAATTGTTTGTTTTTTCTCTCGCAATTCTGATTTTATATCTCGCAAGTCTGACTTTATAACACGCAATTGCGACTTTATTTACTTTACTTACACACAAACACACACACACACAACTAACCCCTGCCGCACACACACAAACACACGTTTGTTTTTGTGATTTGTGAGGACATTCCATAAGCGTAATGGTTTTTATACTGGACAAACTGTATATTCTATCCCCTTACACTGCCCCTATCCCTAAACCTACCCATCACACACACACACATACACACACACACACACACACTCACTGCCCCTATCCCTAAACCTACCCATCACACACACACACACACACACACACACACACACACACACACACACACACACACACACACACACACACACACACACAAACACACACACACACACACACACACACTGCCCCTATCCCTAAACCTACCCATCACAGGAGACATTCTGCATTTTTACATTTTTAATAAAACACTGCTTATTATGTTTTTAAAGCCATTTGAAATATGAGGACTCATGAAATGTCCTCATATTTCACATTCAAGATGTAATACCAGTGTAATACCCATGTCATTATACACATTTGTGTCCTCACAAATCACAAAAACAAACACACACACACACACACACACACACACACACACACACACTCAACTAACCCCTGCCACACATACTCACACACTCCCACACCAGACATGCGTCAAAGCAGCCGGAGGAATTTCCCGTGAAAATCATCCCGTCAGCTCTACAATATAAACACTTAAAACAGGCTTACCATAGTAAATCAGGGTAAGAAAAACACACTTTGGAAGAAGGATTCATTATTTAAATATTGTTAATAAAAAAAAATTAAAAAAAAGAACTATCCAGATGTTTACCTAAGAAATATAACATCTGCTTTAATGAAATATGAAGAAAACAATTGTGAATTTAATAGCAATTTCTTAGTGGAAATAGTTTCTACAGCATCTGTAACATTTGCATGATCATTCTTTCCAATTATTTTTCCAGTTTAATTAAAATGCATCTCTTCAAGCGTTATTGTCCCCCACACAAAGGCCATTTCCGAGCATATGTGCATATGCATCATGAGATGTGTGTATTGAGTGTGTGTGAGGTGTTGTGCTCGTGCACCTGTGTGCACAGCTCCGGCTCGGGGGTTGAGTGCTGCTTTCATGCACATCGCTGTATAATGTGGAGGTAATTTGAGGTCTGTCAAAGCATGCCTTTGATTCTTCTCGTACTGCACGCAAAAAAACAACAACGGATGCATCCTTTTATTCGCCGTCAAGCGAGTCCGCGGAGGAGCGACACAATGCCGCATCTGTAGAGATTCAGTGCTTTACATCATAATGCTTCACAGATGCACTGAACACAGGATTCAAGCTTGTGTTTTACCTCATTAGCTTACACACCAACCTCACACATCTCACCACAATTACTCATTAATTAGCATAGCAAACGCCGCGCTGACCACGGAAAACACAGATGAGGATGGAAATGTATTTTCCCGTGACAATTACGGATTGATTGAGAGAAGGCCAGAGGAGAACAGCGGCTGCTTTAATACACATGTGATTGATTTGATTTCCCGGGGTTTGTTCGTTTATGAGTCGTGAATCAGACTCGTAGATCTGTCGCTGCTAATGAGTGATTTACAGAAGTGTGTCACTGACACACACAAGGCCTGTTCATGATGAGACTCTTCGGCGTGTGTGTTTGACAGACCGCAGGGTTTAATGCATCTCTTATATTGCCACTCACGTAGGCCACATCCACACGAAGCCAAAGCTTTCCCTATCCGATATTTTTTTCCCCCTCGTTCTAAAAAATATTCCGTAAACACAACGGCGTCTCAATAAATATCTGCGTACATACGAAACCACTGAAACCGACTCAAAACGATGTAGTATACATGCCAGACCAGTATGTGGCGCTGTAATTCTAGCACAGAGATACACTAAAAATGGAGAAGACGACTTAGCATCAAGAGGGTAATCCATCAAACTGGAAACTGAAGCCTCGCGGGAGCCGCCATTGTAGCAGAACTTCACCTGCTGTTAGCATTACATTGACTCCCATTCATTTTGGCGTCACTTTGACAGCGAATAACTTTACATCTGAGGTGTCCAAAGACTTCCTTTGTCCATTATTTACTTCTAAAGAAGCACGACAATGTATAAAAGGCTCCATCACTTAGTATCTTATGTTATGGCCCCGTAGAAGCCGTTTTTGTTAAAAACAGGCTAACGATTGCGTCATAACCACGCGACTCTCTGTCGCACAGTAGAGAAATTACCGTATAGACAGGTAATTTCACAAGAGAAGCTCGCAGGCAATCTTTCACTGTCTATCGGTCAATCGGGGGGACATAGAGGCATAAAGTCAAGGGAGAAGCCCATAGATAGAGAGTCCATAAAAGCAACAGGACAAAATATTTCAACACCGTTTTTGAGGAATTGGGTGTTTCAGATTTGACTTGGCACAGCTACTAGAAGATTTACACCTGTCAGACTGTCGTCACACTCAGTTTGAGCCTGCAGTCGCTCAGCATTCAGGAAGGAAGTGCAATAATCGGGCTTCAGTCTTCTCCGCTGAAATCAATGGGGTCGCTGTGTCCATTTATTTTACTGTCTATGCTTAGCATGCACATAAACCTTGCACAATGTAGACAATAATGTGGTGGGGAGTTTTTAATATTTTTTTTTTATTTACAGCATTTGCAGTTACAAACAACACATACAAGTACTCATACACACAATACAGACTACATACATAAACAAATCGTATCCCAGGGAGTCTGCAAAGTCCTATAATGCGGTGTCTGACTAGTCGACACGTGGGGTGATGACATCATCGTTTCATGAAATATACGGATTGGCTGAGCACACGAAAACGCAAGGGTGTCGTTTTCAGATTTATCCACTCTGGGACCCGGGTTCAGAGAATAGCGGTTTCAGTCCCCCAAAACGCCGGATCCGTCTGGACGAAACGCCGATACGATAGAACATTTTTACGTATACAACTAAACGCGTCTCCGCGTGGACAGGGCCTTAATAATGTTAGTTTAGAAATAACCCAACAATTAACCCAACTATAGGGTTGTATAGGACCTTCCCAACTGTGAGTTGTTTTAACCCAATGCATTGGGTTAAAAGCCAGTTGGGATAAAAAAAAACCCAAAGGTAAAATTATCTATTTAACCCAACTGTCAGGTTATAACTAAAAATAACCCAACGGCGTAAACAAATGACCCACAAATTTTAAGACAACCCAACTTGATGACCCAATATGCGTAAACCAATGGTTGGGTTAAAAAAGATAACTCAACGTTTTTTTACTGACAGTTTTGAAAGTCAAGAGGCTTGTTCGACTTGAACCGGCGCTGCACAGACCGATCGGTTGATGACATCAAAGTACCGCGAGAGCGATTAGAGAGCAGACGGCTCCTTATGCTTTTGAATCGCTCTCGCGGTACTTTGATGTCATCAACCGATCGGTCTGTGCAGCGCCGGTTCAAGTCGAACAAGCCTTAGGATACTTGTTCAAATGCAACCCATTTTATTTCAGTCATGTGACTTTCAAAGTATTATTGTGTTAAAAAATATTTTATTATTATTCCATTTTATTAAATTAGGCTACATTAAAAATAAAGGATCCTCATTGGCATCAATGTGTAACGTAATTACTACGGAAGCAATTGCAAGTAACAATATTTATTGAAAACTCAGTACGTGGTTCACAGACAGGCAAGGTTGAAAACTCAGTACG